>NW_021704166.1:9847-44668 GCF_003719485.1 Trypanosoma conorhini | reverse complement strand
GCCCCCTTTTCCGTGCTGATGTTCGCACCGTTCTTCGCTCTCTGCGGTGTGGCGCTGCGCACCATTAGGAATGCCATGCGCTGACCTCGTGTGTCCGCAACCCCTGCGGCGGGGGCCCGGGGCTCTTGCAACGCCGCCTGTGGCCTCCTTCTCCCCGCAGTGGTGGCTGCGGTGTGGTGGGGGCGCGTTGCGCCGAGCCTTGGGGTTGCCACGCCGCCCTCGCTTGCGGCGGGAGGTGGGGGGCGTGGGCGGCTGGGGCGAGTGTCCCGCCTCTCTGTCCCCGCGGGGCCGGCGGTGTGGCCTCCCTGTGGGGCTTGCGCTGCGCCGTGCGCGGTTGCGGGGAGGGGCGATGCAGCCCCAGTTTTTTTTTTTTGTCTCCCTCCCCGCTGCCTGCGGCCAAGCCTCCTGCGTGGCCACGCGGCACTTCCCACCCTTTTTCTTCCTTTGCCTCTCCATTTCTTCCTTAAAAAAATAATTGATTTTCCCCTCTGCTTTTCCCTCTATCTCTTCTTTTTTTCATTGTTTGTTTGTTGTCGTTTGTGGCCCTCTCCGCTTGCCGTCCTCATTCTCGAGGACAGAACCAATCGAGGAGGCACCGGCGGGTGTGGCGGAAGAAGGAAGACAACCGTCGCGCTTGACTCTAAGAAAAGAATATCTGCGGGGGCAACGGAGCACGTAGGGGTGGGAATGTACGCTGTGCTCCTCTTTCTCTTGTCTCTTGCCGTGCTTGGCGGCGGCGGCGGCGCACGCGGGGAGGAGGTGCGGAAGAACGACGAAGCGGTGGCGCGGCTGCGCGAGGCGTTGGCGGCGGAGGGCGTTGACCCTCTGCCGGAGCCGCCCCGTGAACTTGGGGTCCACGCGGCCTGCATCCGGCACGGCATGGGCTGCCCCGACACCTACGTGGGGTTCCTTCAGGGGCTGCGGAGGGCCCCCCACACATCTCCCGAGGCGGCGGCGCAGGGTGGGGCTCCGCAGGGCCGAATGCAGCCCAGCGAAGGGAGACGGGGAAGAGAGAGAGGGCGCACAGATCGCGAGGTGATTAGTGAGGCAGAGCTGGAGAACCTGCGGCGTCTGCGTGACGTGTTACGTACGCGGTTGGCCGAGCTCCAGTCACCCGAGCGGCAGTGGAAGTGCCAGGAGTTTCGCTGGCTTCGCAGAGGGCTAGTGATTGCCCAAATGACGCACAACTTAGTTGTGGAATACTACTGGGGGTTTGTCATTCAGCGTCTCCTCCCCTGTGTGCTGTTCGTGACGCTGACGGTGTGGGTGCTGTTTGGCGATCGTATTCCGCGGCAGCACATGCGCAGTCTGCTTGCCAAGGATCCCCTCTGCATCTTGAATGAGGTGATCACCCGCCGCAATTCCCCACACTCCGTGGCGGAGCTTGTGATGAAGCGTGAAAGCTACAATGTCACTGAGATCAGTGACCCCGAGGACATCCACGTCCCTGGTTTTCGTGCCGGCTTTGCGAAGATGAAGGAGGACTCCCTGCGGTCGAGCGCCAATCACCGTCGCGATCGTTGGTTTGTCACACGCTTTGCCCTGCTTGAGGCGCACCATGAAACCCACATTGCGGGTGTCGTCCTGCGACTTCGCTTGGCGCTGAGCGCGGCGGTGCTGCTGGTGCTCTGCTGGACGCTGCTATCCCTCGTCCTGCGAGCATCGGAGATGCGCAGGCGCAGCGATGGCGGGGCCCTGCATTACCTGCTCACCATGTTTTGCCCCTCGTGGGTGACGACGTCGCTCGTCCTCTACGCGGGCTGGTCGTGGGTCGGCGGGATGGTGGCGTACGCCGCGTGGGAGCTGGTGGCAGGGGGGGAGGCGCTCGTGCGCTCCGACGAGCGGGCGGCGGCCCTGCACGAGAAGATCCTGCAGCGCTGGAGCGGCTGACCGGGCGGCGGTGCTAAGGCGCAGCCAGCGGTAGAGCGGGGAAGCGGGAGTGCGAGATGTAGCAAAGAAAAAAAAGCGAAAAGAAACAAAAAGGGTGGGAAACGAAATCGGAAGCGAAGAAACGGTACGTGATGGAAGAGGCAAAAATTTTTTCTTTGTTTTTTTTTTTTCGTGTAGACTTGACGGAGAGGAATGGGAGCGCATAGTTTTTGCGACAAGCGACTTAGGACTGGGGGTGCGCGCTCGCCCCAGCGGGGCGAGGACGAGGACGAGGTGAAGGCACCGCAAGGCAACTCATCTCTTTTTTTTTTTTTGCGCCGTGTACGACCCGGAAGCGCCGCTCCACCGCCGCAAGCTGCCGCCGCTTTTGCGCCCATGGCGCCTGCGTCCCGGCGCGTGTATGCTAAGCGAGGGGGGGGGGGACAGTGCCACCGCCCCGTCTCCGTGACCCCGCACGCCTGCCTTATCCTCTGCCTGCCTGCTTTTTTTTTCCATTCTCTTTCTGGGGGATTGGGGTTTCGTGCACGCTGCGCCTCAACCGAAAAAATAATTATAATACAAAAAAACATAATGGCAGCGAAGGAAGAAGCAGAGTAACGACAGCGGGAGCGAGCGGTAGGGCGCAGCCAGAACATCTCCACTGCAGACTAGAATGGGTGCCATAGAGCAGGTGACGGTGTACGCCGATGTGCGCGACACACGGCTGCTGGAGCAACTCACCACAGCCGTGCTCGCGCTGTGCAGGAACTGCACCATCCACCCGCTCCCTGCCTCAGACGCCGCGGACCCACTACTGTTTTTGCACCTTTGGGAGAAGGAAAGGGATAATGTTTGGGGGTACGTGAATAATAGCGTCCCAATCATGCACCGCCTCGAGTGCTTTGTTACAGACTCAAAGAACCAAGCAGACGGGGTTGTGGCGTATGCGTTGTACTATCGACAGATGCCTGTGCTCTCGCTCGCCGCCGCCGTCACTGGCGCCAAGGAGGAAGAGGAGGCGGAGGCGAGCGAGGACTGGGTTACCGCCGCACTCTACTCCACGGCCGCGGGGCTGGGCTGCGCCTCCCCCAGCGAGGCGCTCTCCGCCTTCTTCACCTTCCCGAAACTGGCGGGCAAGGTTGTGGCGCTGGAGGGCGCGTGCGACACGCTTGTGACGGGGCAGGGCCGGCTGTTGCGCGACTACCTGCGCCGTGCGTGGAGCCTGCCGGTGGAGCTGGTAGGAGCCGGTGGCTGTGACTTGCGGGCCTCCGATCCGGCTGGGGGGGCGCCGGCGGCTGCCAGCGAGGAGGCGGAGCCGGCCGTCTACGCCTCGTTGATCGATGAGCTTCTGCGCAACCCCGAGCTGCGCCCCCTCCGCGACGCGGACCCGCAGCTGCACGGGGCCCTGTGCGCACTTAACCGCCACCACAACCTTCGCCTGCTGCGATACCGGCTGCAGCGCGGCATTCACGTCCTCCTTTGCCGCCCGCTGTCGTTTGTCCTCGAGTGTCTCTTCCGCGGTGGGGCGGCGCAGGCGACGCCGCCGTCGCGGGACCTGTCGGGCGTTGTGGCTTCCGTCCAACACTTTGAACACCACTGGCTGGGGTTGCCGCGGGCGCAGGTGATTCTGATTCGCGAGAGGGATGCCGCCGCCGCTGCGACCAACGCCTCTCAGACGTGGGAAGAGGCTCTTTTGGGCGAGGGGCAAACGCCCATCCTCGGCGCGCTCTCGGGTTGGCGCGTCGTGACGGTGGTGGGCGCCGCAGGCGACGGTGGGCGGCCACCGGCTCAACTGGACGACGCGGTGCGTGACGCGGCGATGTCCGTCTTGGCTCCGGCGGCGGCGGTGGCGGTGGGGCAAAGGCACGAGGGGGAGTGAGGCGAAGAAAAAGCGTTCTTTTTGCTTTCATTGTTCTTTTTTTCCGTGACTTTGTTGCGAGTTTCCTTTTCGTTTTGCCTGAACTTTTTAGTCTGCGGCTGCCTCACACATTCTGCACTGCTTCTATTTCTCTTTCCCTTTTTATGTGACTGTCTAGGCGGTGTGTGTGTGCGTGTGTGCGAGCGCCTGCGAGGAGGGCGGGCTTCTGCGCATGGCGAAGATCAACGCGACCTACAGCTCCGGCTACTACCTCGCGCCGGACACCGACTACCGCAAGCTCGAGGAGCAGCAGCAGCGGGAGCGGAAGCGGCGGCGGCAGGAGGAGCGGGATGGCGACGCAGACGCGTCCGCCGCCGGCGGGGCCATTCGACAGACGTTCGCGATACCGTTCAACGTCATTTGCCTGCACTGCAACCGCCGCATCGCGCGCGGGACGCACGGGTACGTCAACCGGCGCCCGACGAAGGAGAAGTTCATGGGCATCCGCATCTGGGAGCTCGAGTTCCGCTGCATCTTCTGCAAGCGGCACATCTACTTGACCACGGACTACGAAACCGCCAAGCTGACGGGTGGGTATCACTGCAGCCGCAACTGCAGGCGCGGTGAAGGCGACTTCTACGGGACGAATCAAATCAATGAGGCCATTCGGGCGAAGCAGGCGACGGAGGAGGCGGAAAAGGGGTCACTGGATGCATTGGAGCGGGAGAATGAGGCGATGCGGCAGCTGCAGGAGCGTGAGCGTCTGATCGAGGAGCTGGTGGAGTCGCGGGCCGCCACGGAAGAGGAACAGACCCGCGACGAACTCCTGCAGGCGATCCAGGCACGGAAGCGGGGGACGGCGACGCGCCAGCACGAGGGCGAGGCCAGGGAGGAGGAGGGGGAGGAGACAGGCGACCCCGTAGACAAGGCCTCTGCCGACGACGAGGACGACGCGGCCTACCGGCGCTTCGAGGCGCAGCTGCGGTACTGGCAGGAGGAGGCGGAGCGGGCGCTGCAGGGGCACCCAAGAGGTGATGCCGGGGCGGAGGACAAAGTGGCCGCGACGATCACAGCCAAGTACACCGATCACGGGGACAAGCGGCGGAATGTCTTCATGGGCGGATCGGACTCCGGCTCCGACACCGAGGAGGACAAGGGCGGCCGTGGGCCCCCCATGATGGCAGTGAAGAAGGATCCAGGGAGGCCCCTGGTGGCAGCAGCCGGCACTACTTCCACTACTACTACTAAACGCCGCAACGGTAGCGCGCTGGCGTCCCTGCTGGATGACTTGTAAATTCTCCCGCTTGTCGCGGAATCAACGAGGACGAGCGCGCGGCACTTTTGTGTGCGGTGCTGAGAAAGAGGGGTTCTCTTTGAAGTGATGCTTACGTTGTTGTTGTTGTTTCCTCTTCGCTCGCTTGCTTTCTCGCCACTTCTTCCACAGCAGTGGCGCCACTTGTCCCTTCATTCACTCTCCTTTACAGAAGTGTAGGGGCATACATATACACACACACAGACACACAAGGAGAGAGAGAAAAAAAAGGAGTTTTCACTGCTCTCGCCCAAACTTGTTACAGTCAAATAACAACAAATAACTGAGGCGCAAAGGCCTATTGTTTCCTTGCAGTGCCTCCTTCAGTCACGCGGTGGTGGTTCCTTCTTTTTTTTTTTTGTGTGTGTGTTTTTTTTTTGCTTAACACACCTGACGTGGGCGCCGCACACAATCTCCTGCTTGCTGACGTGTCTGTGTTTGCGGGATGCTGCGGCCTGGCGGCGACGGACAGTTTGCTTTCCTTCCGGGGTCGGCGTATCCGGGGCGCCCCCCAAGCGCTGGCGCCGCCCCACATGAGGGGAGGACAAAGGTGCTGGCCCATAACCCGTTCTCCACCATGGGGAGCTGCAGCAGTAGCGCTAGTGAGCATGGCACGCCTAGCCGGAGCGGTTCCGCGGCGCCCTACCAACGCCCCCCCGTGCCATTTGGGGCGGCAGCTTCGCTTCACACGAATGCCCCGCCGGCTCCCAGTGCCGTGGCCGCGGCATCGCAGGAGAAGCAGCCGCTCGCACACACACCGCATCTAACAGCACCGTCACAGCAGCAGCAGCAGCAACGGCAAGAAGAATCGTATCAGCGTCACCAGCAGCCGAGTTTGTCCTCAGCGGAAAGGCTCTACAGGTTCCCGCAAAGAGTAGCGGAAAACGCCGCTGCGGCATCACCGTTTACGACTGCCCAGGGAGCAGCGCCGCCGGCCGTTGCGGAGGCCGCGGGGGCCTATCTAACTCCGTCGGCGAAAGTGCTGCGCGGCGCCTCGCTGAATAGTCTCAGTTCGGCGGCCTCCGGCTTGGACAGGGCTTCAGCTGAGCCCAGTGCGAAGAGGTCATCGTACTTGAGAAATTTGCTTAAAAAGGAACCGCCGGACTTTTTGAAGCCGTCTCCGGGGGGCCCCGTGCGGCGACGGTCGTCGGCTGGGCCAGGGCGTACGCCCAGCCCGTTGGACGGGCGGCTGTCAAGGCTGCAGGCCAACGGCAGCTCGCAGGTGGCCCAAGGATCCCGCTCAGGCAGCACCGGAACTAACGTTGCAGGCGAGCCCCAGCATATGCGAAAACAGCCCTTGCACGATCCCGCTTCTGCGCCTCGTCCGCCGACGCCGAATGGAGGTAAGCAGGCCTCTTCCCCATTCACCAGGGCCTCCATGCCGGTGCAACGACTCAACTCTAGCAACTACGACAACGCCGACGCCAACGCCAACGCCAACAGCTCCTCTGTGTCTATTCCCGCAGGGACCCAGGCCGGACTCCCACGGGTTCTCTCGACGGTAGCAGCGCAGGGGCCGCAGTTTTTCTCGAGAAGTGTTGGGGGCTCCAACACGCAGTTTCCCTCTGGTTCATCTGGGGCAAATGCCACGGAGAAGTCCCTTCATGGCGGTGGCGTGGAGGAGCAGAAGCTTTTATTCCATAGCGTGAGGCCGCAAGACGTAGACGCCTGTGAAGGATCGGCGGTGGGCTCTGAGGTGAAGCCACACCTCGCTGTGAAGGAAGGGGATACCTCACCTTTTGCACAGGATTCACGCTCAGTAACCAGCGAGGCGTCAAGTGCGGCTAGTGGACTGGACGGTGTTGCATCGCCCGCCTTGCCGCGAAAGAAGACGGCGCTACCAGACGAGGTGCCCAAACTCAACTTGCTTCCCAACAACACCGGCGTGGTGGCTGGAGATCTGCCGCCGCCGCCGCCGCCGCCAAGGCCGAATTCAAGAGCTGGCGATTTTGCCGCTCCGTTCCTGCCCACCTCGGCGGACGGGTCGGGACAACGTCAGGAGCTAAATACGCCGCGGAATGGCGGGATGGGGCTACAGATGCAGAGCAATCCATGCCAGGCAACGCCAGGAAAGGAGACGGCGGAGGTTTCACCCGCACCCCTCCGTCCTTCCCGTCAGGCGTCAGAGGAGGTGTTTTTCGGGGCCGCTGCAACCGCCCCAGGGGCGAGTGAAACCACCCGCGCTGGAGGCCCTGCGCCTCGTGGCGGCGGCGACGTTGATGAACCTTCGCTGAAAACCCAACAACCCACTTTGGCTTTTCGCGATTTACCTACCACCATGGTGAGGCTTGGTGCTGCCGAACTTCGTCCAGCTGCGGCGAAGGCGGAGGCAGCGAGGTTTGAGCCGCAGCAGAGCACAAAGATCACGTCGGAAGGGCCCCCTGCCGTGGCGAGTGTGCCACCGCCACCAGCACCGCCTCGGGCAACATGTTCGACATTGGCGTCACTAGAGCGGTCAGATGTTTTTGGCGAGAGGGCGGAGGCTTCGCCTGACGTCCACGAGCCGCCTCTCCCGGCACAAAAACGTCCACCGCATCAACGGTCCAGCAGAAAACCATGCCTTGCCTTATTTACTTCGACTGGGCTTGTGGTTACGGTCTCCAATGCGGCTCGTCCTGGCGGTTTGGCAGTTGTGAAGTCAGAGCGCCTGGTAAATGTGCTTTTCGGACGTGCGCAGAATGTGAAGTGCTCCAAAGTTGGGGAGGAGCACGGAAGGACGTTGCAGCTGTTGGCTGATTCTTCTTCTGCCTTGGTGTCTGGCGCGAGTAATGGCGTGCCACTGACGACGCTTCGGGACGTAGTGGCGAAAATGACGGGTATCGCGCCGCTGTTTCGGGAGGTTCTGCTTTTTATGTTGCGTGACCCACAGCCTGATTGGCGCACAGAAGGGCAAAAGTATCTGATTAAACTACTCGCCAAGGAGGCGGCGCGGGTGCCGATTGCGGACGAATCCTGCCCGAATTATCCGTTAAATGCGGAGGCCCCACAAAATTCAGCCGAGGATTCAGCGAGGGGGCTGCAAAAAATGCAGCAGTTGCTGTGCGCAGGAGAGCGTGAGGCTGCGGTGGGGGTTGCGCTAGAGCACCACCTCTACGCACACGCCATCATCGTTGCAATGATGTGCCCCAAGAAGGAGGACTACATGGGTGTTATTCGTGCTTTGGTGCAGCAGGAGCTGGACCCCTTCTCTCCCCTGGCGCACGCCTACTGCATGTTTAATGAACTGCCTCTCCCGCCATTTGCGCCGGCGCCGGCGCCGCCGCCCTCGCTGTCCGTGCCCGTGGCCCCCGCGTGTGATGCAAATGCTCGAATTCGTTCCTCATGGTTGCAACATGCAGCAGTTTTGGTGTCCAACTTCACAAAGGAGAGCGCGGAGGGGCTGGTGCAGCTCGGAGATTCTTTGGTGAATGCGGGGATGATTGATGCGGCGCACTGCTGCTTCTTGCTGGCCCACCTGAGTCCTATGGGAACCCCGCCGCCCGGCCGTCCGCTCCAACCCAAGCAGCAGCACCTCATGGAACTGCTGCGGACACGCTTGGGCGTCCTTGGCGGGCGCTATCATCCCCAGTGCTCTCGTAGTGCGTTTGTGTCGCCAAAGTCGACGCTGCTGACGGACGTTCTCCAGTTATTTCGCTCCCACCTGGAGAGCCGCGGCTTGGCGGCCACGGAGGACGGCGGCAAACGCTCTCCGCAGCACGGAATTCCAGTCTGCCCGGAGCGGTACAGAGCGGCCTTTCACTACATGCAGGTGTTGTGGCTGCATGAGGTGGGCCTGGGTGAGGAGGCCTCGCGGCTCATGCGTGAGCTTAGTCGGGTTGTGCCACCAGAGTCGAAAAGCGGCTCAGCGTTTACGTTGAACCGCCTCATTTCTGGTGGGGTTGTGCCACCTGCTGCTTCTGCTGCTGCTGGAGCGGAGCAGCTGGCGCCAGCCGCAGGGAGACAAGCGGCAGGGCAGCCGATGCGCGAGGGGCGCGTCTCGCTGCCGGTGTCGATGACGCTGCCGGCTGCGAAGGGGCCGGTGGGTCCACTGCCCGATCGCCGGCCGACGTCCGCGCCACCGCCACCGCCACCGCCACAGCAGCAGAAACAACAGGCACCACCACAACCACCGTCGGCGCCCTCGCTGCAGCCGCAGAAGCAGACGTTGCCGCCGTCGCCTGCACCACCGGCTCTAAAGCCGGGTGCGCCCCCGATCCCAGGAGCGCCAAAGTTTCCTCCTCAGAGAGCGGCAAGCGCGGGGCCCGTCGTAAAAGGGCCCCCACCTCCTTTTTCAGCACATCCAGAGACGCCAACAGCAACAACAGCAACAAATGCCGTGCCGCCTGTAATGACTCCGGCGGAGGCACTTTCGGGTGAGAAGAAACACGCTGCGGCAGATGCGAAGGATGCCGAGGCGGAATTGGCGGCATCCGGGAGTTCGCAGCAACAACCAAAGCCACAGTCGCGAGGGCGCCCAGCCGAAGTGAAGGGGGGCGGAGGGAAACCGTCACAGCGTTCTAGTTCGTTGGAGGCCATCACCAATTTCCTCTTCCGCCGCGGGCGAAGTCAGGAGGCAAAGAAGGAGGAGGCGAAGAAGATGATCATTGACACGGCGAAGCCCCCCAAGTTTGACCCCGTGACTGGGCGTTATCTTTTTGAGGAGACTGAGGAGGAGAAGAAGGTGGCGGAGATGGTCAAGGCGGGGCCGCCCAAGCCGTCGTCGATGGCGGCAAAGTCTCCCGCCGTGGGAGGGGCGCCGCCGTCAATGTTGCGCCCGCCCACCGGACCGGCGGGCACGCCGCGCGGCGGGCCCGGGACGCTTTCACGGGCGCAGTATGTAGACATGTTCAACGCCGCATAAAAAGGTAACTTGCGGGGCGTCTGGACAACAAGAAAGAAGGAAAGCGATTAATAAAGCAACAAAAAACGCACTTACTCTCTCTGCCTCTCTCTCTTTTTTTTCCCCCTCTCCCTCCTTCCCCTCCTCCCTCTCCCTCCTTTTACGCTGTGTGAGTGGCATCCTATTGCTCCCTCGCATTATTTCCCTATGTGGGTGCGGTATCACGGGTCGTGTCCGTACCCAAACTGCAGTGAGAAAAAAAAAAAAAAGACTGGCGTAACGGAAGTAGAAATCGATGCACTGCCCGGAATGCGTACTGCTCTTTTCTGTTTGAGTCATGAGGCTTCTGGTGGCGCCCTTGATAACCGGGGGACGAGGGAGATGGTGAGGGAGAGAGGCTCGGCAAAAGAAAGACAGGCGACGCATTTGGAGAATAAAAAATGTACCGCTCTTCGCTACTTCCACGTTTTCTTATTACTGTCACGCATATTTCTCTTAGACTCTCTTTTATTATTACTATTTTTTCTTTTTTCTTCAAGTGAGTAACGCCGTGGGACGGGAAGCTACTGCTCTCTTCTCTACGCCTTTTACTTTTGTACTTTCTGTCCCTTGTTGCTGTAAAGGAGAATGAGACAGGAAGGGGCGCGCCAGTGAACGCGCTGCGGCCCTGCACGGTCGTGTTTCCCCTCCCTGTTGTAATGTCTTCGCAACGGCAGTTGCTTGCTGCGGACGCGCCTTGTCGTCGCGCGTGCGGGTCGGTGCTTGCCTCCCCATGGCAGGCCACCACAGTACGTCTCATCGCAGTCTCCCGAATCGCCTGAACAGCCCATGAGCGACGCCGCCACGCGTCCTCTGTGGCTGCGAGAGAGCGGGCCTTTCCGCCGGCGAGACCCACAGTGTCTCTAACTAACTAAGTCCGTCTGTGTATGTGTACTGGAGCGCGCCCCTCCTGCGGCGCACAAAACTTCACTGCATGGGGAAGAAGAGCGATGGATGGAATGTGCACGACAGGGAAACGCTGCAAACGACAGTGCGGGCCGGTCGGATCGGTCGAGAGAAGGTGTGTGCGTGGGGGTGGGGGGAGGCAGGGAGTCAGCATGGGCCACTAGCTTCCGTGCAGCTCACAACGGCGCGGGGCACAAAACGGGTGTTTGAAAGTGGAATTGTCGAGGATGACAATGCTGGCGACGAGGATGCGTCTCACCGCATGGGTCGTGGCACCACCAGCGTGATGGTAGCCTCGCGGGGCAACGCCGAGTCTCGACTCGCGTGTGCTTCTGCGCCGTCGTACGCGGGGAACTCGCTGTGCATTTCCACTCGGCGTGTAGCATCGGTTGGAGGCTTAGCGATACAAGGAGCTGCACGTACCAAGTGTCTTTTTGCCACTCTCTGTACCTTGTGGGGCGTCGCTGGCTTTTGTCTTTTGTGGCCTTTTGGCTTTCCTTCTCTCGCCGTTCTGGCTGTATCTGCGGCCTTGTGCTTTTTCTCCTTTTTGCTGGCCATTTGGGTTGCAGCTGTGAATTTGTGCCGGAAAGCAGGGTGAATTCCCTTCCCCCTCTCCTCCTGCTTCTTTTTTTTTTCCGTTTTGTATGTTTCTTTTTTTTTTTGGGGGGGGGCGTGAGCTGAAATGCCTCTTTTACGCGTCGCTTCTGCTGGGTCGGTGCGTGCGTGAGATTGATCCTTGCTGCTGCTCTTCTTCCTCGCTGGCGCGCCGGGGCGGTGGCGCATTGCTCGTTTCTCGTTCGCCCTCTACTCCTCTGCCTCCGCGGCAGCGACAGCTGTGTAGGATGCCGAGCAGTGGGGAGGGCAACGCGCGCGCGCTGGGCGAGCCACTCTTGGCTCACGAATGTGGCCCAGAGCCGTGGCAGCGGGCCGGGCTGCCCGAGGCCGCCGCACACTCCGCACAGGGAGAGACGAGGAGGGAGGAGGGCGGCCCGTACGCCCTCCCGGTTTCAAGTGCACCTAAAAAGCCTCGAGGCCGATTGGTGGCAGAGCTGCAGATTGAGACCCTTTCGACGACGTTCGCACGCGTGTTCTTTTACTCGTGGTACCTAGTGCTCTTCTTGGCCCTGCTTCTGCAGTCCGTGGTTTCGCTGCAGTGGAAAATGACCAACATATGTGGGGCCACGCCGGAGAGCCTCTATCAGCTTGACACATGGAGTAGCCCCTGTGTTGAGAGTCGCGTGGTGCCATCCCGTGCCATTGACTGGTCCAGCTTCGCCGTGGGTGGAGAGACGCTTGCTGTTCCCGTGGACCTTGTGCAGGCCTCCACGTTGGGTGGGGAGGCCGCGGTGCCGTCGACGGCGCGGGACGCTGTGGTGCGGAATGATACGCGGCTCCGTCGCCAGTGCAATCTCCGCTGGGTGGGTGGTGGCGAAGGAATGTCCTTGGACGTCAAGCTCAACCGCTTCGTGCGTGTCATTCTGAGCATGGCCTCACCACAGGACCAGTTGCCGGAGGGAGTTGAGTGGAAGCGGTACCCACTCTTGGTGGCCCTTGAGGAGTCACCACTCGCGCCAGATAACGAGACGAGCAGCAGTAGTCGTGTCCCGCCTTCGAAGGAAGCCTTTTTTTACAACACCAGTACGGTGTGCCATCGTGCCAGCCCGCGTTGTTCCTCCGTGGTGCTTCCACAGACTGTGGCGGTGGCCACGAACGAGTCGCAAATTACGCTTACCATCTTTGGCGTGGACGAGGCTTTAGGAAACGTTTCGGCTGCATCGGCCGTGGGGATATTCTTTCAAAGGTCTTCGTACACCATGAGCACCATTGTTTGCCGCTACCTCTTTCTTTTCTTCTCCATCCTCCAACTCATTCGGTTTATCTACCGCAAGCGGTACTCGAGGACCTTGTATGAGCAGTACTGGGTGATGGTTCTGCACCTGGCGCTTTACCTTTACCTCGACCCCGCTTTTGTTGCGGGTATCTACGCAACTCACAGCAGCATGGTGTATCACTTTTTGGAGTTTCGCGTTCCGACCTACTTTGCCGCCTTTCTGAGCTGTTTTATCTTTGCATTTATTACGGCCTCCATAACCTGGGCGGCGGGCACAGGCGGGGCGACGGCGCGGTACCGGCCCCTGACAGAGCATGAGGGAGGAATGCAAAGTGTGGGGCCGTGCCCCTCCGCGGCAGCCCCGTCGCCGCCCTTGCGAACCCCACGACTGACGGTTGGCGTACCACCCACGGCAGCACCATCGCTCCAACAGCAGCTTCATCACGACGAGGAGCAACACTTGACACCAAGGGACATCTCGCGGCGGGCGTCCTTTGCGGGCTCCGATGGGGTTCGTCCTATTGACGTGATACATCGCGCCACTCCGCTCTGGGCGAAGATGTCAATGACAAACTATTTACTGGCTGTCTTTTTCCTTGACGTTGCCCAAGCGTACCTTGGGGGCTGGGATTGGGGAACGGATATGGCGTGCGTGAGCTTCGCGTGCCTGTATATGCGTTACACCCTTTACAGCCTCATGCTGATTTTTATTGTTTTGTGTTGTGTGTTGCTTGTGCAACTTCACCGCAGTCTTGGACGTCTCCCGTACTTGGAGACGCGGCCGTCGCAGCTGGCATGTCGTGTGTTTATTTTTGTCTTCACGACGGCCTTGACGTACTTTATTGTGCAGGTGACCCTGATTGCCTTTCTCTACCCTCAGATCCTCGGCATCGTGGCCTACCAGCCGTTCACGCAGCTCTCTGCGGTGATTGTCTCTACCTTCTTTGTAAACTACGTGACGTTTGTCTACACGACCACGGTTGCCTCTCGTCGTGTGCCGATTCGCCCTGAGAATCCGCATTGGCGTCGTGTTCGATGGTCGCGCGAGTGGTATCGCTGGCTCAACCTCCACGGTGGGATACTCTACATCTTTCACAACGAGCGGCAGGAGCGATACTTTAACTGGCTGCAGGACAACGGGAAGAAGTTCACAAGGGGGCGCGGTGGGGAAACCGTTTCGGCTGGGAAGCAACAGCGCGGGGAGGCAGCGAATGGCTTTGTGCGAGGGGGCGGGGGGGCGGATGCCGTCGCCGCTTCCTTGGATCGTGTGGGAAAGACGTATCGCCAGGCGGCGACAGCGGCGGGGGTTGCGGGTGTTGACAGGAGCTTCTCGCCAGAGAGCGGCAGCGGCAGCAGCGACAGCGACAGCGACCTCGATGGCGGTCGCGAGGGCTCACCGGCGGGGGGGCCGCATTCTCCCCGCGTCCCGCAGTCCCGGAGTGGGGTGGTGGAGTTTCTGGAGAAGGCCGAGCGTCAGTTGATTGACGGGCCCGCCGTTTTTATCGACCACCTCGAGGAGGCGCTGGTGGACCCGCTGCAAGCACTCCTCTTTCGCCGCAGGGGCCGAATGCCCTTCTTCAACCTTGAGACCGCCACGGACTGCCTCAACTTGTCGTGGGAGGCGTACTTGCCGACGGAGAGGCAGGAGGCGACCGAGCGGGTGACGGAGGCGGCCGAGGTCGCAGAGGGGCCCGCCGCTGCTCTGTTTCAGCGTCTCCAGCGCCGTTATTTCTCCTGCGGCCCCGCGGTTGGCGGGGAGACGCATGGTAATGGTGACGACGACGGCAGCGGTGGCGGTGAGGCAGACGGGGGCAAACGCCACAACGGCAGTCCTCATGACGGCGGCGAGTCAGGAAGAGAGGGTGAGACGCAGGCGGAGACACCCGCTGTGCCTCTGGCGAAGGAGCCCTTGCCCGCTTCAGAGATGAGCACGGAGCAGTACGGCTACAAGCAGCTTGCCGTGTTTGAGGTTCGTGAAGTGCGGGTGGTCATCACGGTCATGGACACAACTCTTCCTTGCCACCATCGCAAGCTTCCGCGTCTTGTGATAGCGTTTCGCGGCACGGACAATCTTTCTAACGCCCGCGAGGATTTGCGTTTCCGTCAACGCATTTGGAGAGAAGTTGACGCCCTGCGCAACTGGGGCCTCAAGCGGCGCGCCAAAGTCCACACGGGATTTCTGACCATGTGGCTTTCACTCAAGGAGGCGGTGCTTCACACGACTAAGTCGTACTTGAGTGAACACCCCGAAGAGGTATACGGTGTGTATTGCACAGGCCACAGTCTTGGCGGCGCGCTTGCGACGCTCTGTGCGTACAGTATGCAGCGAATGCTACGCCTCATGGCCTATCCACTTCTGGAGGTGACGGTTTACACCTTTGGGCAACCGCCACTTGGCAATAAGGTCTTTCAGACGGCCTACAACAAGGCTGTTCCACGCACCTTTCGTGTCGTGAATGAGAGTGACGCGGTGTCCTTCCTCACGCTCTTTGGGGGTTGTCATGTGGGTATTGAAGTGGACATTGACCGCCACGGCAACTACATCTGCAAGCCGATGTTTATTGAGCGCTGGTTCCGCCCTACGCAGGGCAGGGGGTTCGCCGTTGCGAACCACACACTTGCCTCCTACGCCCAATCCCTCAATGCCGTGGCGGCGCGCAATAGTGGGGGTTCCTGCAAAGTGCGTTGCCTGGAGCCGTACGTCAGCAGCACGGAGGCGGTGTCGGGCGCCGCCGCGCCGCAGTCGGTGCATTCTCCTCCGTTGTCCGTGTAGCGAGGCCCCCGCCTGCTGCCTGGCTCCCTGCCGCTGGCGTAACTCACAGCTCCAACGTTGCTTCACGGGGGAATAGTTGAATTGGCGAAGAGACAATTCCTCCTCGAGAGCAAAAAAAAACGAAAAAAAAAAGGGGGAAACTTCATTCTACTCCAAAAAAAAAAAACGTGCGGGGTACACGGAGCTACGCTGACCCTAACTGACTTTGGTTTTAGTGTTTTGCTTGGCGGCAGTCGTTCCGTGGTAAGTGTGCGTGTTGCGGACTTCTTTCTCTATTCTCAGTGAACTGCAAAATGCACAGTCTTTTCCCACAGCTTTGTTGTTGTTGTTTTTTTTTTGTCTTGTGCCTGTTTAGAATTCGCCGCCTGGCGGGAAGAGCGTGGCCCGCCCCCGCCGCAACTCCCTCCCCTTAATGCGGCCCACTGCTTCCCCATTTTTTCCCCCGCACTTCCTCCAGCTTGTAACGAGGGATGCCGCACGCTTCCGGTGTGTCCGTGTGTGCTTGTGTGCAATTTCTCTTTGCCTCTGCGCGCTGTTCTTTTTTGTTTTGTAGGGATCGAAGCGCTCGGTACGGGACCCGCGCCTGGCTCCCGGCAGACGCGCTTGCCGGGGAGTGGGGGGGCGGTTGACTTGGGCTGCACTGGCGTGCTTGCGCCAAGGCGGCGGCAATGCGTCAGGGGCATCATCGTCTGAGCCTTCAGCAGAGTGCGGGGCCCCGGGCGGCGGGGCCGGCGGACGTCAGCGCGGCGGACAGTGCCGAGGCCGACGCTGGGCCCTCGGCGAGGGGGCACGAGGAGCGCCCTTCTGAAAGTTTACACAACGCGGTGGGGGAGTCGTGCGGGCAGAAGCAAGTAAAATGCGTTATCCCTCGGGCACCGCGACGGAATTTGCACCTTATTCGTAGCCACGCACCAGCAGCTGCGGCCCCCAAGAAGGAACGAGGCGGCCCATTTTGTTTTTCGCGCGGTTTCTCTTCAGAGCCCGTGGAGCTGCAGATTGAGGGACTCTCCTTCCTTGTTGGGAGGGCCACGTTGTACCTGTGGTATTCGGTGATTATTTCCGCTGCGGTTGTGCAGAGTATGGACTTTCTTGCCTGGGGCTTGGTGAGCATCTGTGGCGAGGAAGTGGCTGATTTGCGCCACTACGACAAGTGGACAAGTCCGTGCGTAACAAGCACGGCGGAAAACACCACGGATGGGTTGTACACTATTCGTTGGGAAGGAGGACCATACAAGAAAGGCTTTGATGACAGCTCAGTGCGCTTCACGAGAGTGGTTCTCAGCCTGGCAAACGCCGAGGACTGGGGCAACGGCACGGAGACAGTGCGTAGCTACAACATCACGGCGGTCATTCCTTATGATGTGGTGTCGGGTGATTTTTCCGCGCTTTCGTTCACCGTCACGTGTACCCGGAAATCGCCTCGCTGCAGTCAATTCGATCTCCCCGCTGAGGTCGTTTTAAATAATACCTCAACCGGGAGAAAATCACTGACACTTATTGGAGTCCCGGCCCCTCTTGCCCGCGTCGTCGGCAATTCCTCCGTTGGAGTTGTGTTTCAGAAGTATGCCTACTCCCAGGGCGTATTTATCTGGAGGTATTTATTTTTGCTGCTTTCGTTTTTGCACTTCTTGCGCTTTATTGTGTACAAAAAATTCACTAGTACACTGCACGAGCAGAGTTGGGTGGTGGTGCTGCAGCTCGCACTCTTCTGGTACCTAAACCCTCTCTATGCCTTGAACTACTCCAAGGGGCGGCCGTCGTTGGTGCTCCACTTTTTGGAGTCGCACTTCCCCACCTGGTTTGTGGCGGTGTACGTGGGATTTATGCTCTCCGCCATCACGGCCACGATGCCGTGGACACCGCCAACGTACGAGCAGCAGCCAGGGGTGTATAACATCCTGACTCTGAGCGGCATCAAGGGATATTTCTGCCACAGCGCCACTGTGTACGACCCGCCATTGTGGACAAAGTGGTTGGTGGTGGCGTACGTCCTCGTTATCATCGTCTTGGACATCGTTGGGGAGTCACTGCACGCCGCGGGGTCGCTAGAAATATGGGGGGACCCCCTTCACTCGATCCACTACGCCGTGGCGGTCCTCCTCCTGCTTGGGTGCGCTGTTTGTTGCGTTTTGCTCGTCCATGTGCATCGCAACATGGGCGCAAAGTCGTACCTAAATTCCCGGCCGCAGCAGTTGGCCTCCCGTTTTTTGATTCTCATCTTCGTGACCTCGCTACTCTACTTCGTGTTCCACATTATTATCTTCTTCCTGCGCTACCGCACCATCCCTGGCATGACGGTGACCCAGCCCATGATCCAGCTCCCGGCCCTCATGGTCTCCGTCTTCCTTGTGAACATCATGACACTCATATACACCACCCGGAAGCGCGGCGACCTGGTGCCGGTTCACCCACGCGATGAGCGCTGGAAGCTGATGGTGTGGCCCGACACGTGGTACCGTTGGCTCTCCCGCCACGGTGGGAGCATGTACATTTTTCATACGGAGGCGGAGGAGCTGACGTTTAACTGGAACCAGATCGGCTACCGCAAACGACAATACAAGGCGAAGACGATGCGGCGGAGGGGGCGGTGGAGCGGGGCGTCCATCCTCAGGCGTGCACTGCCACGGGCGCTGGCGCAGCGACTGCATCATTCACACGCCGACGCTGAGCCCGCTCCGGAAACGCCGGAGGCTTGCAGCGCCCAGGCGAACTCTTGCTCCGCCTTTGCCTCTCTCCGCACGGAGTCGCGCGAGCACCCTACGATTCTCAACATGGACCGCACCTCCACCATGTTTCTCCCGACCCGGACGCCCCGGAATGCCCCCTTCGCGGGGCGACAGGGTCTCCACAGCCAAGTGAGTTTCAGAGAGGGAAATGAAAGTGAAGCCGAGGATAGGAACTTCGAATCACTGACAGAACGGCAGTCTACCGACGATGTTCCCCTGCGCGAGGCCGAGGGGCGACGGGGGCGGCCGGCGCCACCGCAACTAGCGCCGGGTTTACAAAATTCTCTTGCATGCGGAGCCGGGGAAGCGCCTTTTGCAGCTTCGGAGACCTCCCCGATAGGTCCGCAGCGCCGCCGCCACGCAAGAGCCGCGGTGGAGGACGATAACGCGGCGGCGGCGGCGCAGGAGGAGGCGGAGGACAGCAAGGAGGATGATGGGTACGACCTTTCGCGGAATATGGCGTCGCGCACCTTTGGCCGTGCGCGTGAAAAGATGGACTCCCTCATGCGGGGTGCGGAGCGGACCTTTATTTCGCGACCACTTGATGCCTTTGAGCACTTTGAGACGTTTGTCCTTGAAGCAGCCGCGCGACCCTTCCGGGAGGTTGACTATCTTCCCTTTTTTAACCTTGAGACGGCGATTGGCTGCTTTAACTTGTCCTGGGAGGCGTACGGAACCTCGCATCGGGGGGAGGGGGGGGTTTTGCGGCGGCGGCCGTTTTCCCTGTCGCGTTTGTGCTGCAGCTGCTGCTCCGCCGCCGACTCCTCCTCGGACGGTGAGGTGCGGGTGCCCATTGCGGATTCAGAAGCGCCAGCGGCGACCGCACGGCACGAGCCACACCCCTGTGAGGACGAGGGCGGGAACCGGGTCGAGCGCAGTGCGCAACAGGGCCAGGCGGATCCCAACGCCCCACCGCCCATCGATGTGGAGCGCTACGGGTACCGTCTTTGTGCCGTTTTAGAGGCCATGGATGTGCAGGTGGTCATTTCGGCCCTAGACAGCGCCGATGCAGTTGCCGAGGGCAAAGCTCCCCGCATTGTCATTGCTTTTCGGGGCACGATGAGTATGAGCAATGCCTGGCAGGACTTGCGCGTGCGTCGAGTGGTGTGGGACGAAATGGTGGAAGGAGAACCAGGACTCTCCCGAGACATGTGCTGTGAGACGAAACCGACCGTGCATGTGGGATTTCTCTCCATTTGGAACGCCCACCGTGAGCACGTCTGTGGGAAGTTGTGGGAGGAGCTTTCAGCCAACCCTTCCACAGTGTACCGTGTGTATTGCACAGGCCACAGTCTTGGCGGCGCGCTTGCGACGCTCTGTGCATATAGTGTGTGTGGACTGCTGCGCCGAAACAATTACGCTCTCGCGGAGGTGACGGTTTACACCTTTGGGCAACCGCCACTTGGCAATAAGGTCTTTCAGACGGCCTACAACAAGGCCGTTCCACGCACGTTTCGAGTCGTGAATGAGAGTGACTTGGTGGGATCAATCAGCATGTACGGTTCGCACATTGGCGTTGAGGTGGACATTGACCGCCACGGCAACTACATCTGCAAGCCGACGTACATGGAGCAACTGTTTCGTCCTATGAAGGGCAAGGGGTTCGCGGTTGAAAACCACCTCATGGAAAGTTACAGCGTCTCCTTGAACGCTGTTGCGAAGGGAACGAGCTGTCCATCCGTGGCCTACGCGAGGGAAGGCGACGGCGGCGGCGGCGGCGGCGACCACGACGCTGCGAGTGATGGGGCAGCGCCAGGGCCGAGCGAGACTGAGCATACGGGTTGAAAACCGTAGGCACTTTGGAACCCCAGTTCAGCTCCGGGTATAATGTGGCTTCTGGGGAGGTGGGAGCAGCGGCTAAACAATAACCACTGTGTTCCCCCCCCCTCCGTTGTTTTTTTTTCGATTACCGCAGATGTTGGGCTTTGAGAAGCATGCAAAAACATTTTTTTTTTTTCAGTTGTTGTTGCGGGCACGCCCTTTTCCACGCAACGTCAACTCGCTCCACTAAACGTCGTGGCTTTGTAGTTTTTGTTCTTATATTTACTGCCCCCCTGCAAGCTTCTTTTTTTTTGCTTTTGTTTTTGTTTCGGTTGTTACTTCGTGCGCGGGGGCCCGTGTGTTCTCTCGCTCTCGCTCTCTTTCTGTCATGCCCCCCGCCTCCTCTTGTCGGTTTCCCCCCCCCCCAGAGCCTGGAGAAGCCAAATAAAGGAGTAGTAACAGCACCCTCCCGCCACAACGACTACGACGCCTGCGGCATTCGGGCCTGGTTGCTTCGTTTTCTTCTTGGGGGGCAGCGGGGGGAATGAGCAGCGGCAAGCGTGGGACGTCGCCGTCGCCGTCCGCGGCGGCGGCCGCCGCGCAGGGCAAGAGCAACCCCGCGCAGCGTGAGATTCTGCAAACGGCACGCCTCTCGCTGGAGCTGACGCGGGCCGATGACGTGTGGTCGTCGTGGTACAAGGAGTCGGAGGACCAGTTCGCCGACTTCCAGTCCTTCGGGGAGACGGAGGGGGGGCCGAACGCCCCCGCCGCGGCAGGGCCCAATGCCGGCAGCGGCGGCGCCCAGTTTAGCAGTTCCCACCGCACACTCAGCGCCCGCCGGGTCAGCGGGCTGTTTGAGGAGGAGGTGCTGAAGTCGTGGGATGAGGACTGGGAGGACGAGGACGTGGAGGACACGTTTGACGCCATCATGGGCCAAATTGGGCGCTACGAGGCCTTGCGGGCAGCCTCCGCGCCCAAGTGAGAGGGCGGCAACGAGGCAAGTGAGGTGCAGCAGGAGGAAAAACACACAGGGCCAAAAGAGGCGAAGGGAAAAGAGAGGATCATCGGCGGGGATAGAAAAGCCGGCCGAAATAAAAAGGAAATGAAAGTAGGGAAAGGCGATGGAAGGAAATCGCATGTTTTTTTATTTTTGTTTGTTTCTTGCTTTCTTTCCTGACTTGTGTTTTTGGGGCTTTTCCTCTTTGACTCTCTACCTCTTCCTGCTGTTGCTGCTGCTGCTCCGCCTCCTAATACCACTGCTACTGCAACTGCCTTTTTGCGGCGTTTGGCTGATGGACGTTGACAGGAATCAGGGTCTGGCAAGTTTGGTTCTGCACGTCTTCCTTTTTTTTTTCGTTTGTTTGTTTTTTCTTTTAATTGCTTTACTTCCGCGCTTTTTGCTTTCTTGTTTTACGTGTGTCTGTGGGTCGCGTGCCGCCGTGCAAGCGTGTGTAGAAGAGACTCGCTCCGCCATTGTTTCCGAAGGCAGGGTGCCGGACGGGTTATATATACATGTGGGCCAGGACGATCCTCCGGTTCTGTAGTAGCAAGCAGCCGGGCGCGGTGGCGCCTGCCGCCGTCGGCTCGTCGTGGATGACGGCTGCTGCGTGGGCCAGCTTAGGCAGTGAGTTCGCTGGCGTGAGCGAGGAGAAGTTCCTCCGGCCGAGCCCTGACGGGTTCTTGACGCCGCGTGCCACGACGGACGTGGTTGCGGCGGAGCAGCTGCTGGAGTCGATGGTCGCGGAGAACGCGCAGCGGTACGAGGGCATTGACGTGCGCGACCCCTCCTCGATGGCGGTGTACGAGGGGGAGCGGCCGCGGTGGATGACGCTGGGCAGCCAGGTGCGTGCCGTCTCCGAGTTCATCTCTGGGCACTTGTGCCACCACATCTCCCTCCCCGAGTGGAGGGCGCTCTTTGACCTGCAGTACGCCGAGATGGACCTGACCTACTGGCTCTACGTGCTGCATGTCCACATGGTGAGCCGACGTGCCACCAGCATTCCCATTGAAAGCTTTAACCGCCGCCGCGAGGTGCTGGAGGAGGTGCTGCTCACCATGTTTGAGAGCTGGGCCTCGACCTCGGAGGACGTCATGGGCCGCCCCCCGCTAAACAAAATTCGTTTTTACATCAAAGACATGTACTACGTCACGGCGGTGAACTTTGAGGAGGCCCTCCTGCACGACGGCGCAGGCGCTGACCTGATGCTTTTAGGATTTTTAATGAAGTTTTGTCCGCTGCCGCGGCCAGAGGACGTGCCGCTCTACACGTACTACTCGCTGGTGCACTACGTCCGCTTTCACACCGCCCTGCTCGACCGCATCCCCGACGAGCTCATCGCGAAGGGGAACTTCAACTTTCTGTCGCCCACGGACCCCCGCATCTTTGAGCGCTACGACGACGTCGCGCTTGACCGCGTCATCCGCTCGTGGGTCGCAGACGGCGCGGGCGAGCCCGGCGAGGGGCCCGAGGCGAACTGACGCCGGCGCTGTGCCTCTCTGCAGGGTGTGTGTGTGTGTGTTTGTGGGAGGGGGTGGGGGGTGGGGCGGCCGCCCACACACGCAGACACACGCACGTGCTCTCACGGGCGCGGAACGGCGGCCGATCCGTAAGAAAAAGAAAAAAAGGCAGAACGTGAAGCGTCGGGTGTGAAGGTGACTGATCACACAAACAAACAAGCAAACAAACTGCTGCCGCTTGCTACTTTCTTGCTTGGCAGGCCTTTTTTTTTGTTTCTTGTTGTTTTTCCTCCCTGTTTTGTCTGGCTGCCTCTGCCCTCTTGTTTTTTTTCTTTTATATTTTTTAGTTCTCTCTTATATTGTAGGTATTTTTTGGTTTAGTGGCACAAGAGAAGGGTCCAATTTGTTTAGTTGAGCTTCTGCCGTGTTTTTTGTTTCTTTTGGTGTTTAATTGCCACCAGCCATACATACACGCACATAAATAAATATACACACACACACACACACGCATAGTCGACGAGAGTAGCGTCCCCGCCTGCAGAGCCGAAGTGCGGGGGAAGACAACCACCACCACCACCACCACCACCACCACCCAAAACAAAATGAAGCGAGTGCTGGCCAAGGATCTCTCCGCCAACGTGCTCAAGCTGCCGCGGCTGCCGATTCCGTCGCTCGAGCAGACGGCGGAACGGTACCGTGCCAGCATTCTCCCGCTTAAGCCGACGGAGACGGCGAAGGCCCACTTTTTGAAGTTTGACATGTTTGTCAGCAGCTCCGGCGCGACGCTGCAGAAGGCGCTCGTGGCGGCCGACAAGGCGGCAGAGGCGGAGGGCGGGTATCCGTACTCCTACATTGAACCCATCTGGGACCGCATGTACTTGTCTAACCGCGCCCCGTTGCCTGTGAACACAAACCCGTCAATTCTCATCAAGAAGGTGCAAAACATGGGGGAGACACAGGCCAGCGTTGCCGCCACCCTCGTGTGCGGCATCGCCAGGTGGGTACGGAACGTCCTGAAGGAGGGTGTAGAGGTGCGTGGCGCAGACATGGACCTGTCGCCGCTGCTGCGCCAGCTTGGAGCTTCATTGTTTCCAGGCGAGAAGGCGGATGAATTTCACACCACGCCATTGGAGAAGCTGCGCCATATTATTGTGTTGCATGATGGCCATCCCTATACGGTCCGTGTTTTCGATGATCAACAGGTTCCACTGGAGCAGACCGTCGTTCAACAGTGTTTGGAGTACATTCTTTCCATTACTCCGGACACGGACAACACGACACCGGTCTCGGTGCTCACCGCCGCCAACCGCGAGGTATGGGCCGGCGCCTACGCGGAACTAGTCAAGACTCCAGTTAACGCGGAGACCCTGCAGAAGGTACACGAGGGTATGGTGGTGCTCTGCTTGGACTCCAACAAGTGGCACAACGAGGACCAGTTAAAGAATGGAGCAATGCTGCACGGAAACAAGGAGGAGGCGGAGAACAGGTGGTATGACAAGCACCAAATTATTGTCTCCGCGGATGGAGAGGTGGCCTTTAACTTTGAGCACGCCGGAAGCGACGCGGTGCACTGGGCACGCTGGATCGGTGACGTTTTGCAGGACATTGAACAGAGTGCCCCGGCCCCCACGGCCGCCGCGGTTGATGCGACGCAGGTCACCGCATTGGTAGAGCCCCTCCGCGTCACATTTGGCAAGGCATTTGCGGGGCACATCCGCAGTGCCCGCACGGAGGCGTTGGACCTCATCGCGAACACCGCCTTGGGGCACCTGCACCTGCCCTTTGGCGCAGCCCAGCTCAAGCAACTCGGGGTCAGTCCAGACGCGTTTGTGCAGATGTGCTTCCACGTGGCTTTCCACAAGTGCCGCAATAAACTCGCGCCCACCTACGAGGCCGCCTCCACCGCCCGTTTTTTTCACGGCCGCACCGAGACAATTCGCTCCGCCACGCAGGAGATGCTCAAGTTAGCAGAGGCCGTCAACAGGGAGACGAAGGAAGACGCGGCGCCGGACGAAACGGGGCGAGGGGCGCTCCTGGCGCTTATCAAGGCGGCCTCGGAGCGCCACGTCACACTCGCCCGGGCGGCCTCTAACGGCGAGGGCGTTGACAGACATCTGACGGCGTTGAATCGGCTGGCCGTCGAGCGCGGCGACAACACCGCCCTCAACTTTTTCAACGACGAGGCGTACAAGACCTGCTGCAAGTGGACACTTAGCACGAGTAACGTCTCGTACCCGTGGATGGAGCGCCTTGTCTTTGGCCCTGTGACCCCCAACGGCTACGGCCTCGGCTACGTCGTGGACGAGGACGAGGTGCGCATCATGCTCTCCGCCTTCACCCGCAGCCCGTCGACGAACGTAGAGGATCTGAAGGCCGCAATTCAGCACTCCGCGACGCGTCTCCACCAGGCCCTGTCCGCGGCCAAACCATGAGGGGGGGGGGTGCGCCTCGTCACAGTGCGCCACTGAGGGTGCGGCGAAGGAAACAACAAACAAAAAAGGAACAAGAGGGGAAGGAGAAAGAAGGCGGAGAGATAGAAGGGGGAAAAAAAACATATATAAATAACGAAAAAAAAACGCAAGAAGAAAAAGAAAAACGACAGCTCCAGCACGAAGGGTATCTTAGCAAACAAGCAAACAGAAATGAAGGGATTTGGGGCGGAGAAATTGGCTGGTGGGTCTCTCGGAGAGCGGAATGACACGGGGACGGCTGTTGGTTCCCTCATTTTCCCGCCTGTCCCACTTCCTCTTTTGCCCACTCTCTTTCTCTCTCTATTTCTCTCCCCCGCTCTCTCGCTCGGTTTGAAGTGCCCCTTCTGCTCCTGCATCATCGCAGAGGCATCCAGAAAGCACGTTTCCTTCCTGCAGTTTGTTTGGATGTCACGCACACACACAAAAACCGCCCGCTGAATAGCGTTCTCTCTGTGTGTTCTCCGAGCTAGAGAGGGGGGAGGGCAACGCCGTGGTGGAGGTGGTGTTGGAGGCGCTGGGCAGCTGCGCGCCCCTCTTCTTGCCTCTCCTACGCGAGTGGATATAAACCAAAACGAGAGAAAAAAAAGGTGTAGAGGGGCGAAGCGGCAACGAAGAAAAGGCGGGGAGAGAGGAGGAGGAGGGGGAGGGGGAGGGACAAAAAAAAACAAAACAAAAAAGAGAAGCAGAACAACATAGACTGATGAGCGCGCCGAGCAGAGTGGCCCTGCTTACCGCATGTGGGGGATACATTCTTTTTATTATTATTATTATTTTGTCAGTTGTTGTTATTGTTGGTTTTGGTGTTTTTGTCTAGTGTGCGTTTTTGTCACCTTTTCCTTCAGCCGCGACTATTATTATTAATAGGAGAAAAGGAGAGGGAGGTCGCCTCCACCGCTCCCATGCACTCAGGATGGAGGGGCAAACGAAAAGAGGCGGAACAAGGAACAGACAAGCATAAACCGTCATGCAGAAGTAAAACTCGCATGCGTACATATTATGTTTAAGCAAGAACGCATCGATGTATTGCTGATGTGTCGTTTTATGGGTGATTCACGGGGTCGCCGGGGCGGTTGCTACTTATATATGTCTTTCCTCCTCCTCCTCCTTCCCCTGCCCCCTGCTTAAGTGTGTCCTGTGCTGCTGGTGCCGTTGTCTTTTTACACTCAAATTGCATCCGGCCCCCTTGTTTCTTACTTTATGTGCTCTCACTGACGCGTTCCCCTTTCCAGCTATTGTTGTGAGTTATATTGACTTCGTCCTGCTGCCGCCGCTGCTTGGTTGCACTCATCCCTTGTCGCTCGTTTTTTTTCTCCTTTTTTTTTTATGTGTGCCTGTGTCTTCTTCCCTCGCTACCTGCGGGGCTCTAGTGGGTCAAGGGGAGCTCCCACCTCTTTTTTTTTCGTGTGATTGCTGCTGTTGGGTGGGGGGCGCGAAACAGAAACAAGGAGGCGGACGACCGGGGCGCCGCGCCGTTTTTTTTTTTTTGATCTTCTTCTCCCTCGCCCACTCTGCGCGCTTCTTCCTCTTTCTGTGCGTGTGTGTCCTCGGTGGGTTTGTTAGACGGCCGCACGGCGTGACGCGTCAGGGGATGTCGTCGGCCGCGTCGAAGGTGACGCACGCCCAGCAGCGGATCCTCAGCAGCCTCTCGCTCTCGGGGCAGGAGGCGGTGCTGTTCGCCACCCTGCAGCGCGACCTCGCGCTGGACCAGCGCACCGCCGCCGATGCCCTGCGCGGGCTCATGGAGGGGGGGAGGGTGGTGCTGCGCCGCGGGAACAGCGACGGGAGCGTGTACGTCGCACTCTCGAACAGCATGCCGGAGGGCCCCTCGCTGGTCCTCGACGCGATACGGGCCAGCGGGAATAGTGGGATCGATCAAACCACGCTCTGCGGCAAGGTTCGTCTACCCAAGAACGAGATTATCAAGTCACTGCAGCTGCTTGTGGCGCAGAAGCGCATCAAGGAACGCCGCTGCTTCTCAAATCGTGCGAAGCGCATTTACCTGCTCTTCGAATTTGAGCCCAGCGATGAAATCACAGGAGGGACGTTCTACGCTGGCGAGGATTCGCGCGAGATGGATGTGTGGTTTGTGGATGAGATGCGGCGACGCATTGTGGCTCTAGTGGCGCAGCGCCACTCGGTCTCTTTGGAGCAGATCACACAGCACCTGCACGACTCCCATGGCGGCGGTGAGGCGACGCTTGGTGGCGGCGATGGCGTGGTGGTCATGACGGCACACCCCGGCGGCTCCACGGTCACCTCCGCCAGCGGCGGCAGTGGCGGGAGCAAGCGAATCTCGCAGCGGGACGCGCAGCTGCTGGTGCAGACGTTGGTCCTGGACGGGGTGTTGGACTCCGTGGCGCCCTCCGCGGGAGCCCCGCCGCAGTACCAGCTGGCGACCGGGAAAAATGTACTGCGGCACTTCACGGCCACGCTCGCCGCAGGGGGCAGCCGCACGTCCGGCGGCGCGACCTCGTCACTCGAGGATGGGCGTGACCCGCATGGAGATATTTCTGCCGGTGGCTTGTGGACCCCCGCCGCGGTTGCGCAGTCCAGCGCGTGGGCAATGCCGGTGGTGGGGCTGCCGTGTTTGGGGTGCCCGCAGCTCTCGGTGTGCTCCGTGAGCGGCATCGGCGTCGTTAACCCGCGCACCTGCGCGTATTTAAATGATTGGCTCAGTTAAACTCTTCTTTTCGGCGCAGGCAAGAAGGGAGGTGCGCTGAAGCGCGAGTTGTAGCGGAACCCAATGAATTGTTTTTGCGTTACTATTTCGCGGTTGTTGTTGTTTCTCTGCCTGTGGGGGCAGCGCCTGTCCTTGCTTCCCCCAGTGCCCGGTGTGGAGGCCACAACTTTGTCACCACGTTCCGCGGCGCGCATGCATGCATGCCTAGGGTCTTGTATTGTTTGTTACTTTTTTTTTTTTTGCGTTGTCTGCCTGCCGCCAGTGCGGCTGGTTTTTTTTCCCCCCTTCACTCCTTTTTGGCTGTTGTTGTCCCGCGCGGACCAGTTACTTGGCTCGCCACAGCTGCGGGTGATTGTGTGCCGCACGGCGTGTCGGACGGCGGTCGGCAGGCGACGAGGGATCGCGGAATATGTGGCGGCACCTCAACCTGCGCTCGCCGCCGCGCGGGCCGCGTGAGGCGAAGCCGAAGTTGCCGCCACCGCAGGCGGAGTACGCGCGACGTGAAGTGTGGTGCCCTTCTATCGCAGGCGGCGGGTACGAAGACGCGTCGGAGCAGGAGCCAAACTCGCAGGCGTCGTCGCAGGCGTGCTCCGTCGCACCGCCGCCACGCACGACGTCGTCGCCGGCAGAGCCGGCGTCGCAGGAACCGCAGACGCAGCAGCAGCAACTTGTCATTCGACAGGAGGACATACGCGACGAGGACTTCCTGCGGCTCGAGGTGCTGGGTGACGGCTCCTACTCGGTTGTAGTTGCCGCCCGTCACCTGCCGACTCAGAGGCTGGTGGCGCTGAAGGAGCTCTCGCGCCGCCGCCTCCGGGAGTTGAACCTGGAGAAGCAGCTGCAGTGGGAGATCAACGTTCACCGCACGCTGCGCCACCCGAACGTGGTCAGGATGCTGAGCTACTACGTCACCCCACAGAACGTTGTGCTTGTGCTGGAGATGTGCCCCCGCGGGACGCTCCTTCAGAAGCTGAAGGCCATGCCGCACGGCAGGTTTGACGAGCGACGGGCGTCACGGTACGTGCGACAGGCTGCACGGGCGCTGGCGTACCTGCACGGGCACGGCATTGCCCACCGTGACTTGAAGCTGGAGAACATTTTTTTAGATGCGCAGGGTGTGGCGCGGCTGGGCGACTTTGGATGGAGCAAAGCTGTCGCGGAGCCGACAGTGGGGGGAGACCCCGCCCCCCGATTGGACAGCCTCGGCACCGCCTCACACAGCGCGGCCGGCGACGATGCGCAGGGGCGTGGCGGCGGTCGGCTAACGGTCTGTGGCACGCTGGACTACTTGTCGCCGGAGATGCTCTCTGGCCTGCCCCACACCTTCAAGACAGATGTGTGGTCCCTGGGCGTCATGCTGGCGGAGATGCTCACCGGCGCGCCGCCCTTTTACCGCGTGTCGCACCAGGACACCCTCGACGCGATTCGCGAGGCGGCCCCTCACTTGGATGGGGATGTTCACATCTCAACCCTGGCCCGAGACTTGGTGCTGGCAATGCTGCAGAAGGACCCGGACGCGCGTCCAACGATGGCGGAGGTGCTGCAGCACCCCTGGACGAGGCCTCACCGAGAGAAGGCGAAGTAACAGGTGAGGGCGCATCTGAGGCGCACGACCACACACACACACACACACACACACAAGTGCATACAATGCGAAACCAAAACGCTACGTTCCTCCCTCCTGTCAGCGCAGGTGTGTATGTGTGCAATTATGTGTCTGCTTGAGAGTGGCCTTTGCCTCTTTTTTTGCGTCTGTGTGACCAGGTGGAGAGCGGGGGTGGGGCGGCGCAGGCAGGAAGGCGCGGGGTGCACGTCTTGCCCCGCGCTTTTTTGCATTAGAGGGGTATACCTTCATGTTGATGTTTTTTTTGTTTCTTGCTGTTCTTTTCTCTCTCCTCCAGCCCAGGGAACGGACACGTCACAGTGGGAGGAAGTACCGTGAGAGGGCAAAGGAAGGGAAAAAGGGAGACAGAGAGAGAGGAGAGGATGAGAGAAGATGACCGGAGTGGGCGGTGATTTCTCTCGCTTCTCCTCCTTCGCTCGCTGACTGCATCCTCGTCGTCGAGTGTTATTAACAGACCTTTTTTGCCGCACACGTCGGCACTCCTCCTCGCTTTGGTTGCCTTTTCTGCGGAGGAAAGCCTCACAGGTCACAGCGGGGTGTTGCCTTTTTATTCCTCTCCGCCATTCCCCCTTTTTTTTTATTTTGTTCGCTGCGCCGCATGACTGGCCACTCTTCCTGCTCCTGCGGCCACGCCACTCACACGCCGTTTTCTCCCCTTCTCGCCCCGCCGCCGGCGCCTGCCACGGTGCGTGCAGCACCACACCACGAGCCACACAGGCACCGCAATGTGAGGTGTCACTCGACATCCTCCCTTCCTAGTTCTTGTTGCTTGTCTTTTTTTTTTTGCGCCGTACGGAGAGACCCTCTCAGCGGCAGTTAATGCGCGACAGCTGCGCCGGGGAGAACGCCGGCACTGCATTGGGCGAACCAGCAGCAGCAGCGGCGACCGTACGCCGCGGTTGGTGAGGCCCGCGAGAGGATCCTCAAGCTTTTCCTGCGCAGCCTTCCGCTTGGCATGTCGGCGGACGAGATGGCGCGTTTGTTTCGACACTTTCTCCCTGCCGCCGCCGGAAACCGACAGTCGGGACGTTGCGTTGGCGTCTTGGTATTTCGCGCTGCGGGTGCCGGGGCGAGGGCGGCTGGGGCTGTCCACAGCAGCGCCCGTCCGTGCCCCGGCGGTGGGTCTATTCTACGGATGCGGGAATCCGCCGGGAGATGCGCCCCCGCGCGCAATCGGCGTCATGCCGCGGCGGTTCCGAACTTGCGCGGGCCGGGTGTCGCGCCGGCCCGTACGATGGGCCTAGTGGCGCAGGAGTGGGGAGTGCTTCGCACGGGCAGAGCGATGTTTTTTGCCAAGCGACGGAGATGGAGGTGTGTGACGGCGTTTCAAAAGTGTCAATGACGTTGGCTGCGGCGGCGCAGGGGATTGCGGGCGGGGACGAGGCGGCCGGGCGCGCCCAGACACGTGAGCAAGAACGGGGGAAGCGCTGTCGGCAAAGGCTGTGCCAAGACACCGACATTTTGTTTGCGTTATATTTTTATTTATGAGGGCAACTTTGGCTGGAGGGCGGTTGGGTTTACTTGTGCCGTCAAGGAGACTTTTCTCCCCGTGTCTGTGTGTCTGTGTGTGGGGGGGGTTTCTCTTTGCCTGCCGTTGCGCAGTATTTTATTATTATAATTATAATTTTGCCGTGTGCTCCCCCGCATGCCCCGCTACTCTCCGGGAGGGAGGGAGCTCGCGGCGTTCGTGTGGCGTCGAGTTCGCACTTTGTTTGCGCGCTTTCTCCTGCTGCGTGTGTGGTTGCACTTCCCCGCTGCCGCTTCTGCCCGTCTCCCCCCGCCGCTCACAAACAGCAAAGCCACTCGAGGTCCAGGGGCGAGGAGACGCCCACGACAGAACAAGGGAGCTGAGAAGGAAGGCTAGAGGCAACAGGGCGCCCCCTCTTCTTCTTTTTTCTTTTTGTTTGTGTGTGTGCGTTTTTTTCTTCTTTTTTTGGTCTCTTCGCAGGCGTTTGTTTTTGGCGGCGCCGGTGCGTTGTCGGGGCCTGAGATCTCACGCCCCTCGCGTGCACAACACACAACCGACAGGACGAGGGGGAGGGGCACGGTGCCTCCTCCACGGCGCGGCACACGGAGCGAGCGGGCAGCAGCAGCAGCAGCAAACAACAACAATAATAATAATAGAGGCAGCAGGGAGTGGTGGTGTTGTTCTTTGAGCCAATAAGCGTAAGCTGGACAGGTGAGGGGGCGGAGTTACCGCGAAGGAGGAGAACCGGAGAAACTAAATAATTTCTTTTAAGCGAAGTAAGACGAACTACAGTCAAGAGCAACGACACAGAAGCAGCAGCATCAGCCGAACTGAACTCGGGCGCTGTCTGCACACATACGTACGTATCCAGTCGTCTTGGGGTGGGGGCCGAGCAGGGGTCCCTCGTAGGAGGTTAAGGGGAGATTAACTAACACACCACCAACGTGGGAGTATATATATATATATACACACACGCATACACTCACACATTGCGCCTTTGCGATGGCGTTGAGCTCGGAGCACAAGGGGCAAATGCAGCACCTCCAGCAGCAACTCGGGTGCATTTCCATGCCGCCGGAGGGTCTTGACGAAATGGACTCCAACCCCCTCTCAGCAAGCGCGGTGATGCCGGGGACGGGGACGTGGGCCGCAGCGTCTGTGTCGACAGAACCGGGCTTCTTCTTTAGCGCCGACGCGTTTGCAGAAAAACTGTTTATGGACGACGAAAACAGCGTCTCCAGCAAGGAGGACAACGCCACTGCCGCCCTCTGCAAGAAGTTGGGAGGCGCCGGCAAAGGCACCGTGGCGCGGGATCCTCACTCAGACAATCAGAGCCGCACAAACCTGTTTATAAGTAACTTGCCGCACAAGATGGAGCAGCACGAATTGGAGAAGCTGTTTTCCCCCTACGGGCAGATTCTCTCGGCGGCGGTGATGCGGAATATTCACACTGGTCACAGCCTTGGCACCGCGTTTGTGCGGTACGCCGCGACGGAGGAGGCAACGCGTGCCATCGAGGCGATGTCGGGAAAGCGCGTCAGTGGGCGCGCGATCATCGTCCAGTGGGCGCGGAAGCAGCACGACGACGCCCCCGTCGGTGAGGCTCGCAAGAAAATCTGCAAACTTTTTGTTCGAAACATTCCACTGGACATCAGCGCCACCGACCTTGAGAAGATGTTCAGTCCCTACGGTCCGGTCAAGGCGGTCTCGATTCATAAAGACACCACACCTGACACCGACAAGCGTTTCGAGCGTCACATCGCCTTCATCACGTACCTCGTGGATGGTGCCGCCGTGAGGGCTGCCGAGGCGGTTCACAACACCCGGCCGTTCCCTACCTGCGGGAAAGTCCCACTGATGGTAAAGCTGGCGGAGGACACCCCGCAGCATAACCACCACGGCGCTGGCCGTAGCAGCAGCGGCAGCAGCGTTAACAACACCTTTAAAGGCAATAAGCTGCTGCGGCGTGGCCCGGGGAGAGCGTGTCCCGGGCATGACCCTGGATACAAGGCCGCAGCCACACGAGGATGCTTTCCAGTTGGAGCTGACACACGTGGCTTCGCTGTTGCCCCCGGGTCGTTTGTTCCTGTGATGACGCCCGGGGGCCTCATGCTGCCTGCCTCAGTTCCGGGGGCGGCGGTAGTGGGAGGTGAGCCGATCTACCCGTGGGGGACGCAGATGATCTGGCCGCAGGCGGCGGGAGTGCCGTTGGCGTTTTACGGCGCAGGTGCTGCGGCTACTCCCGCCAACCCACTTACCGTGGGCCACACGCCTCGCACCGTTTCCTCTCCACCGCCCGTCGTATGCATGAATAATGAGGGGTTCACATCGATTCCCGCGTTCGCGGCGCTTTTCTGCCCGGCCACGCCCGAATGTTTCTCCGAGGCGCGGGTGGGTGGGATGGGCGGAAGCTCCGCCGTGGCTGGCGCCGGGTTCTCTTTCTCCTAAAGGAAGGGCAGTTATACGGCGCCACCGGCGGGGCCGGCGGCAGTGATGACCACCCCGCCACAACGCGGCGCCGGGTTCATGTAGTCTTCCTCGAAGCAACGCCTCCCTGCCGCTGGGGGGAGGGGGTGCTGGCACTTTTTTCGTTTTCATTTTCAATTTTGCGTGTGTGTGTGTGGTTTTCATTTTACTTTGATCGAATTGCACGGGCCTACGGCCCCCACTATCCCATGCGGTCTTTGGGGGTGTTGCGGGGCTGAAGCATGGCAGCGTTGAGCGGTGTCGAACGCATTTTGTGTTTTGTCGGAAAAGCGCGGCTCGACCACGTGGTTGCTGCTTGCTGGAACTTTGTAACGAGTCTCTGAGGGGAGGGAGAGCGGGGCGCGGACGAGGAGGAGCAGCGGCCATGTATTTTTGGGGGCCTGCTGTGTAAAGCGCGGGGCGGGGGTGGGGTGTGTGCAACGGTGGGGTGCGAGAGGGAAAGAGGGAAAAGTAACCAGGCGAGGTGCGTGCATGAAGCAGCGTGACACGCACGTAAGCAACAACAAGAAGAAACAGTTCTCTCTGTGTGTTCTCCCGTGTCATTGAAAGTGACGAGAAGGCGGGCTCGAGGCAAACAAGGAGGAGGCTGCCCCGAAGTTTAAAACATAAATGAATACAAACATCAACAACAACAACGACGACACCAACAACAAGAAGTGAGGCTAAATAACGCTTCATGGCAAAGCGAGGGGTGGGAGAGACGGATGCACATACACGTGTGGGTGAACGTGTGGTTCCTTTTGGCTTTTATTATTCTTGGTTTGCCGCGTCCTTACAACTGTGTGCGTGTGTGCATCCATTGCAGAAAAAAAAGAAAACAGTACAGATGGGTAGGCGTGAAGCGAGAGGCGACGGAGAAGAGTAACTACGAGAGGGAAATAATAATACTAATAACGGACGCAGGGGATCATACTTGTATGTTTCTTCACCGGGGAGGGGGGGCCGGTGGGCACGCAGGCTCCCCGCTCCTGCGGGGCATGCGCCCACCGTGCGTGCGCGTGCATGCCCCGCCTTGTGGAATGCTGTGGCGTCTGGCATGCAACGTCGGGGTGGTCACTTTGAGCACATACACATTCCCTCTCTCGTCCTTTCTGGAGCTTCTCTTTTTTTTTTGCTTGGTTGGTTGGTGGGTGTGCTGCTTCTCTGGACGCCATTTATTTGCTGCTGCCGCCGCTTCGCTGCACCACCCTTCTTTTGCTCCTCACTGCTTTGTGGCGACCTTCCTTTTCCTCACCCCACTTTTGGTCGTGTGGTTTCGAGGAGTACGTCGTTCTGCAGTTATCTTTTTGTTTTTTGTCTGTTTTGTCCCACTGTTCCCCCGTTCGACCTTCGGCTTTCGGGGTTTTGTCCCTTTGGGCCACCCACACATTTCGGCCTCTTCTTCTCTACCTGGAGGCATCCTTGTCTTTTTCTTTGTTTGGTTTTCATACATTTAGTTGTGTTTTTCGTTGCCGCCTCTGTGAATTTTTTTTTGACTACGCGCCGCAACCGCCGCCAGTAACCGTCGACGTCATGAGCAGAAAATGCTGCTGGCGTGTTTGTGTGTGTGCGTCTCTCTCTCTCTCTCTGTGTGTGTGTGTGTGTGGGTGTGATTGCGTGCGCCTCTTCAGTGGCGCTCCTGCGCAGGAACTAAGCGGCAACCGCCGGGAAAGCGAAGTGTAATAATAAAACAGCGCAACATCAACAACAACAACAAAAAAAAGGGATGCGTCTGGGACGCGTGTGTGGGGGACGATTTGA
>NW_021704166.1:4709-9116 GCF_003719485.1 Trypanosoma conorhini | reverse complement strand
GCCACACACACACGAGAGGAAGGGGAGGGGCGGGGGGGAGGAGAGAATGTAGGAAGTAGCAGGACACATAGTGTATCGTGCATTGTTCATTGGACCCTGAGGAGCGGTAATTAAATCCTGTGAATCGTTTGTCGCTTTTTTTTTCGCCGTTGTTTTTCCTTTTTTGATTTTCGGTTTGGTTTCGTTTTACTGTGGTAACCTTCTACGCTTATGCCCCCTGAATGCCCAGCTTGAAGTGTTTGCGTATTGTTATTCATCTCCTGCCTCCGTCCCGTACCGTGCGTGCGTGCGCGCGCTACTCGCCGCCGCCGCCGCCGTTGCCGGGCTTCGCCGTGGCTGACTGGCCATCGGTGAACGTGAGCAGCTGCCATGTGGTTGCGGCTCCCAGCGAGAGAAGAGGGGGAGTCTGCCCTCAGACTCCCGTGTAATCCCATTGGGAGCTGCGTGCGTGTGTGCATGTGTGGTCCGCCCGTAACGACGGGTGCCTTCTTTCTCCGGCTTTCCAGGGCGCAGTGGCGAGCTCACGCAGGGCTCCACACGGCGCAGCCAGCGGAGGAGAGGGACGTTGGGCGCTATAGCTGGGGTCAATGGTTTTGCGCCCGCCTGCTTGTGTGCGATGCGCGTCCATGCGTGGGGTGGAGGGCGTCCGAGGAGCGAGGGCCATACATGTTTATATTTGCACCGCAGAATCGCCTCTGCTGCGTTTACTGTGCTAAAAGTGCTCATTTTTATTGATAAACTCAGTGCGTTTTTTTTACTATCTTTTTTCCGTTTCGTTTCTCTCCGTGTGTGCGTGTGCTTTCCTGCCTTATATTTCGCTTGCTCCCCTGCTTGCCTCGGCAGCACCGCTGTCGCAGAGCCTTTCGGCTCCCCGCCCCCGTGCTGCGTGGGCGGGCGAGAGAGGAGCAGAGAGGCCGGTTGGGCGGAGGGCGGGCTCCCGGCGGTTGCCCCTGTTGTGCAACGAAGGCCGCGTTTGCGTCCGCAGTGTATTTCTGCGTTGGGCACAACGAACTGGCGTGCGTGGCGTCGTCGTGCGACCGACGGGTGTTTGCCCGTTTGTGCCACCGTCTTTGCTGCCGCTGGGGCGGCTGTTGGGGGGGCAGTTCCCCTTCACTTTTTTTTTCCCCCCGTCTTTTTTTTTTACGCGGTTGCCGCTCGTGTTGGTTTGCGGCCTGTCGCACGCCGCGCGAGGGGTTCGCACTGCGCCGCAGGAGGCAGAAGGGAGCGGCAGCCGGGAGGGGAGCGAGCGGGGTGGGATGCCGCCCAAGCGCGCCAAGGGCGTGACCTTCAAGCTCGTCCACCCGTCGTACGATGACGGCGACGGCGACGGCGACGGGGCGCGGGGCACCGCCGTGATGGTGCAGGAGCAGGAGCTGCGCAGGCACCTGCCGTCGACCGCGACGCGGCGCCGCCGCCAGCGCGGGGGGGAGAGCGACGAGGAGGGGCAGGCAGGCGTCAGTGACTGGGCGCGGGAGTGGACCACCACCGCCGCCGCGACGTCCTGCGCGTCGTCCGCGGCGCAGGCAGGCGCCGTCCGGCTCCCGGAAGAGGACGCGTACATGAACCGGCACAACTTCCTGCGCGCGCAGGACCCCGACGACGCGCAGGACGCGGAGGCCGACGACAAGCTCTTCGCGGACCAGGAGGAGGTGGAGTTCACGGACGACTTCCTTCGCGAGCTCGTCTTCGGCGACGGCGACGAGGAGGAGGGCAGTCGCGACGGTGACGGCGACGACGGCGACGACGACGAGCTCGCGGGGCACGACGGGGCCGTCTACGCCCAGCACGATGTGACGAGGAGAGGTGTGGACCGCCAGTTTGCGCGGATGATGCGGGAGTTCGATGTGGATGCCCGCCTCAACGACGCCTACACAGACGACCCGCGTGCCCACGGGGCTCTCGAGGTGAATCAGTACCTGCGCGCACTGGAGGAGTTTGTGGTGGACAGGGCCGGCGTCGACTACGGCACCGCTGAGCCGCGGCGAAACAAGGGGCTGATACATCAGCTGAAGAACATGGCTCTCTGCGCCGGCACAGAGATGGGCCCCAGTGGGGAGTTGTACACCACAACCGTGCTGCCGGACAAGCATGCGCGCTTTCTGGAGGAGTTCCAAAGAGAGGCGGAGGGAATTCGACAGGCCGCACTTCAGCGCATGCAAGGGCGACAGGCCGATGACCCGGCGGAGGACTCCACCGGCGAGGAGGAGGACGAAGAGGAGGCCTACGTGCTGAAGGAGGTGCGGGATAAGACAAATCGACTAGACTGCGAGACGGTCGTTTCGACGTACTCAACGTACTTCAATCAGCCCAACGTTATCCGGGCGCCAGCCGCAGGAAACCGACGAAAAAGACACGGGGCCTCCGCCGCCGCCTCAGCAGGAACTGCAGAAAAAGTAAAATCAATGGATGAGGCGCAAGAAGAGGGCGAAGATGCGGTGCCCGAGTTAGTCGCTCAGCCGCTCGCCCTTGAGCGCCACAAGGGGGAGACAAAAGAGGAAAAGAAGTTGCGGCAGCAGCTGGCAAAGCAGGTGAAGCGTGAGCGACGTGGCAAGAAGCGGGAGCTGAAGCAGGCTTACAAGGACCTTGAGACAGATGAGGCGAAGCGTTCGAAGGAGTCTCAGACTGCAAAGAAAACTGTACACTTCTTTTAGGACGGAGGTGTGCATGTACATTTTTGCAGGAATATGTAGGGAGTGTGCAGTGATGCCCCCCTCCCTCTTCTTCTTCTACATAAGCGAAGTAGGGCGTGGTCCATCCCTCTCCTTGCAGCGACGAGTGGTGAAGAGGACGCCGCTGCGGGAGGCAAATAAAATAAGAGGCGGGCGGCCCACATAAAAATAAGGGTGCGTAACGGAAGACACATGGGACTGCAAGTCGCTCTTGATTAATAGTCAGTGAAGCAGATGTATTGCAGCTTTGGGGGGAGGGGGTTCATCTGTGTTAAATTCTGTTGTTTTTTTGATTGCTTGTTTAATGAACTGCACGTTTCTCTACGTAACTGTTTTTTTTTGTCTCTCTTTCTCTCTTGCTCTCTTTGTTTCTTTCCTTCTCACATATATACGTGTGTGCATGTCTCGCCTGTCTTGTTAGACGCGTCTGAGTCGTTGGCGCTCGGAAGGAAGCCGGGGGAGCGGGCTGCGTTGGTTTTGTTGCGGACGGATGGTCTCTTTCACCTGCAGCGCCTGCCAGGACGTGGTGAAGAAGCCGAAGGTCAACGGCCACGCCACGCAGTGCGGGGGCGCCACCTTCACCTGCGTCGACTGCATGGGCGTGTTTGACCTGCAGACGATCAGGGCCCACACGTCCTGCATCACCGAGACGGAGAAGTACCAGGGGAAGTGGCGGCAGAAGCAGCGGCCGGCGGCGGCGGCGGCGAAGCGGGTCGGTGGCGCTCTCGACAGCGACGACGAGGCAACCGGCAAGCGCACGTGGCAGCCGCTGCACCCGCCCCGACCTCCCATGAATTTGGACAGCGACTCCGACCCCGACGATGATGCGTGGGTGACGCGAAGGAAGCAGACGGACGCGGGGGAGAGAAACGCACCTCGCGGCAGCCGCAACGGCTCTCCGCGCATGCAGGCGAAGACGAGCACGCCGCCCAGCAACGACGACGAAGTGCGTTGCGCCACAAAGCGGCCAAAGCATGAGCCACTCGAATTGCCGCGCGCGGTGACGGCGGCGGACTGCATTGTGCCGAGCTTCGTGCTGGGCACGGACGAGGAGGTGGCGGAGGTCACCCGCTGGATTATGGAGGAGGGCGGCGCGGCACCGCTCAGCCTGCGACTGCTCGCAAAGAAGATGGTGGAGCGGTACAACAGCCGCATCGCCAAACACGTGCGGCGCGCCATTGAGACGGCAATTGCAAATGGCAAGCTGCGCGTGGAGGATGGTGTGGTGACGTCGCCCTGAGCACAGGCGGACCGCCGTGTTTTTTCTTCTCCACCTTGGCCTCCTGCGAGGAAGCGGGCGAGGGGGCAGACGGGCGAAAGGAGGCGCAACGCGCAGTAGGAGAGGCGAAGGGGCGAGGGGCGCGAAAGTAGACGCGGCCGGCGCCGAAAGGTGCGTTCTTGCGCCTGCGAGCACGGCACGCCACGGGCGCCGGCTAAAACACAGAGCACGAGGAGGAGAAAGAGAGCAACGGGGGGAAGCGGAGGAGGGTAAATATTCTGCCCGAGTGCGTGCCTCGCGCCCGCCTGCGTGGCTTAAGGCCCCGCAACGGAGCCGAAGAAGTAATAAAACCCGGAATAAGTTGGGCGGCGAACACCACACCGGCCGGAGTGTGACTGTCTGTCTGTCTGTGTGTGTGTGTGTGTGGGTGGGGGGGGGAGGGGCAAGGCGGACGGCAGCGAGAAAGATATTTACATTCGGCTTGATTTTCCGCGGCAGTGGCCGTCACCCTGCGTCTTT
>NW_021704166.1:1437-4684 GCF_003719485.1 Trypanosoma conorhini | reverse complement strand
CCGCGGCAGTGGCCGTCACCCTGCGTCTTTTGCTCCCCTCAGTCTTTGCCCCCGGTCACACGCCGCAGGTGAGGGAGCGCGCGCGGAAAGCACTCGTTAGAAAAAAAAACACAGAAAGAGAAAAAAAAAGCGAAGGCGAAGCACCAGAAAAAAAGAAAAAATATATATACTCACAATTACAAACAACCAAACAATCAATAGCACCTGAAGTGCGAGATAAGTGCCTCAAAAACTGTAGAAAATCGAAAGCAAAAAAAAAGTTTGTACAGAAAAATACGGAACATACGGAGCGCGTTGGAAGGAAGGCTTGGTACAATTGTACTTTAGCGGTATTATATCACGGAGGTAACAAAATAGATATATCTATGCCGGGGTCACCTATCACTCGGCGACTTCACTCGCGAGTGTTGTTCACCACGCCGCACGAAACTGCCTCGCCGTTCGAGGCTCCATCCCTTGGCCGCCAGGCGAGCGAGGCCGCCGCTGACAGGCAACTGGACGGTGCCGACGACATGCTTAACGCCGAGGCCCCCATTATTCTTATTGACCCACATAAAATAGACGATTTTATGCGTTTCCGATTGATTTTTGTTGGGATGCTTCTTTTTATCAACTCCTCCACGCAGGGACTTCACGCACTTTTCGCCCTTTACATGGAGAAAGTTTACGCGTATGACGTGCGCACTATGGTGAACATTTATGCGGCAGGCACGGCCTTTGGCTTGTTTGTCTTTCCGTTTGGGGTCTTGTACGACTACTTTGGACCGAAGCTTGTCATCGGGGTCGCAACGATCATAACGGCGTTGGGCCACCTTCTCTTCGGGCTGACGTTTGCCGGCCACATTGAGGCCTCGGTGCTACGCTTTTGCATTTACTTTGCCCTGATGAACTGGGGTTGCTACGCCTTCGACGTGGCGACCTTGCCCGCCGTGTTGACGTACGCCCCCCGTGACCGAGCTCAGCCGGCGGGGTTGCTGAAAACCTTTTCCGGACTGGGGGCCAGCTTGATTTCCTGCCTCTTCCGTGGGTTTTTCGACAACCACTTTGACCACCTGATGTACTTTCTCGCGGCGCTGGTGTTTTTCTTTGGCGTGATTGGAACCATCTTCATCAGCGATGCCCCGTACAGGATTAACCGATGGGAAAATTCTCGGATCACGCTGAAGGAGCGGCTACGGCGATACCTTATTCGGAATCGCTATATGTCGCAGCTTATGCCAAAGCGTCGTTTTGCCGTCTTGGCTATTGTGTTGCTGGTTCTGAATGTGTATCTTTCTATACAAGCTATTTGCGCGGCGTATTACCGCGACACAATGACAGTGGGACAGTACAGGGGCTTAGCTATTGGCGCCATTCTCATTGTGCTCTGTGTTCTCTTCATGGTGGTGCCGATCCGCGCGATTGACGGCCATACGGAGCAGGATCATGCTGTTATCCAGAAGGCGAGAGAAAAGGAACGTGAGTTGGCAGAAAAGCAAGGGCTGCGTATGAGAGACTTGAATGAGGGCAGAGGTGCTGCACGCGAAAGCGCCGAAGAAGACGAGGCGCAGACACGGCAGCAGGCGGAAGACCAGGATGTAGAGAGCGAGGCGATTGAGATAGAAACTCCGTCTGATAATGCGTTGGGGCAGGCGTCATTGCATGCAAGCGAGTCTGCACTGCCGTATGGCGGCTCTTCGCATCACAAGAGCAGCCGAAAGAACGCTGACGAGGAAAGCGACACACAGAGTCGCAACTACCGTCCTGTGGAGCCCGAAGCAAACCTCGTTGAAGCCGAGGGTTTAGTTCCACTGGAGGAGAGCAGCGAAAATGCGCCACAGCTCACGCAGCATTGGCTGAATAACGCCTCTATACTCTCGAACATCATCCCTTCCGGTGCTCCCTCGCGGCATGGGGACGACGACCACGAGGCCGCTGAGATGGATGTCGTCACGCGTGAAGTCTCGACATACAACCGACCCTACGTTGAGACTATCACCGTGTGTGGTGAAGTGTTTGTCCCCCCTGTTTATGAAACAACCTTTTTGCAGAGCTTGACCTACGTGGACCTGTGGCTCCTGTGGTACACCGTGTTCGTCGTATGGGGTGTGGGTATGACCCTGACGGCGAATTGGAACATCCGGGTCATGGTGGGCACCATCTATACAGGTCTGGACTACAAAACCTATGTTCTCTTAGCCACCATGGCGGGCATCTCCACAGCGTTTGGTCGTGTCTCCATGGGACCGTTTGAGATGTTTCTGCTTTACCTTGGAAAAAAGCGCGGTGTCATGCTTCCCGCCACCATTGCACTTCCTCTTCCAAGCGCGGTGCTGGCGCTGGCGCTAATTTTCTACCTGTCCTTTCCTGGCAATTACTCCCTCATCGTGGTGTACTTATTGACCGGCACCGCCTACGGTTTCAGCACCTCACTGACTATATATCTTCTTGGTATCATCTTCCGGCATGACATCGGGATGCACTACGGGTTTTGCTGGTTCGGTGCCTCCCTCGGCATTGTGCTGCTCTACCGCGTGCTCTTTTTCCACGTGTACGACCACCACAAACTTGTGCTCCCCCCCGGTGTTCCTATCGACACTCACGGCGTTTGCTTGGGGCGGGACTGCATGCGGACCACGCTGATTGTTTACCTCGTTCTCGTCGTCTCATCGATCGCCGCAGGCTACTGGCTGCACCACCGCTACTGGACGCTGGTTCAAGGCAAAATGAAGTACAAGCGCGTTATAACACACTTCGTGAAGAAGCGCATTCGGCGCATCAAGGGAAGGATGCAAAAAGGAGACGCCGCAAATGGAGGGAAAGCGCAATAAAATCACCCAAACAAAAAAAATTTCTTTTTTACTTTCTTTTGGAGAACTGCGGGAGTACTGGTTGCATTTTGTGGACTTCTGCTAAGAACAGCCCTGGCGGAAAAAAAAAGGAAACTGTATTTGTATTTCCTTCAATTGGTTGCGAGACGCATCTGCATGCAGAAGTTAAGCTTCCCAGGCTCACCCCACCCAATTCGCTTTTCCCCGCGTGGGTGGTGGTGGGGACGGAAGGCCAACGGCCGCACGCGGCGCTGCCACCTCGTCTTGAGCTCAACGGCGAGGGACGATGCTGCATAAAAGCCTTGGGATCACCGATAGAAATACAATTATTGTGGTCCCTGTAGGAGGTGTGGAGCATGAGCTAACAACCTTTTTTTTTTGCCATTTTTATTGCGCGTGTTTTTCTTCTTGAAGCCTCGAATTTTTATGTAAACGGG
>NW_021704166.1:0-1412 GCF_003719485.1 Trypanosoma conorhini | reverse complement strand
TGGGCATATTTCTATTCGTCGCACGACGAGCGCGAGAGGTGGCACGAGGGTGCGGCCGCAAGTGTGTGTGTCTGGGCTGGGAAACAACCGCAAATAAATCTAGCATCGAAAGCAACAAATTAAGACGAGCGGGAGGCTATGAACATTCAATTACGTGAATCTGAAGATGATGTGCATGGGAAGGAAATAAAGGAATTTAAAAAAAATAGACTGGATACAGTTGTAAAAAGATGTGCGCCTGCACGTTTACACGTCATCATTTCCATCGTTGGCATCGCTGGGAAGCTGTGAGCGGACTTCAAAGGGATATGGTGGGCAGGTGCAATCACCCCGTGGTACCCGCTAACTTCGCCTGCTTTTTTTTTCTTTTGGTGTAATTTGAGGATAAGTGCAGGGAACTTTCGCGGCGCTCCGGTCGCCGACGCGGAGTTGCTGCAGGCAGCAGGTGCGACTGCGCCGGCTCCTGCGCAGGACGGAGAAGCCTGGCGCCTCCCATTGCTTTTTCGTGCAGGAAGGACCGACAGGCACGCCCCCAGGACGGAAGGCGCGGCCTCGAGGTAATAATGAGGAGGTCCCAGGCGAGACGGATGCCCCCTTTGGGGAACGTTTTTCCCACCTTTCTGCCCCCGGGGTTGGCGGAGTCAGTCCCCCAGTTGGGTTTGGACGCTTCCTGTTTTTCTTTTGCGGCGTGGGGGAGTGTCTGCCGGTGGAGACACCGCGGTTCTTTCGTTACCGGGTCGCAGGCAGTCACCGTCGTTGGGCGTACACGTTGACACAAAGGCTATGGGGTCCGCCCGGGGGTTCCGCGGATTCTGAACTCAGCCGCTGCAGGTGCTCCGGGAGTTGCCCCTTTCCGGTGGGCAGCGCCCTCTCATTTGCGCGTGGAAGCCTGGTTGCACGCTCCATGCGTACCACAGACCGGCGCGTGTGCCCCGGGGGTAGCCAAGCCGCCCCCGACGACTCCGAGCCGGAGGCGACGGCCCATGCACCTCTCGGCGTGAACTTTGCTCATTCTTCGCACTCGCGTACTGTTTCTGCGTGTTCTCTGCGACGGAGGTTGCCGCCTCCAAGTTTCTGTGTGCCACGACAATTTGGGGCGGCCGCCTGGGGGAGTATCGTTTTTTCCTTTTTCTACTTTTTTTAAAACTTTTCAGGGCGGTGCGCCGGCGCATGCTCGCTGTTCTATTGAGGGAGTCTCCTCGGGCGATCGCGGGCCCCGCTTTTTCCTCTGACACACGTCGGTTGTGTGGCTTCGCGGCGCTCGCAGGATTCCTCTGGGGGTGCGCGAATTGACAAATTTTGAAAATTGCAGAATCCCGGCGACTTGCCCCGTCGCGGGTGCGGATTCAGACGGTTGTTGCGCGCTGCCGCTTCTGGCTGCTGCAGGCGTCGAGGTGGCCGGGGAACCGCTG
>NW_021704167.1:19914-44080 GCF_003719485.1 Trypanosoma conorhini | reverse complement strand
CCGCCTGTCCTCTGTGCTGCCAGCCGCCCCTTCTTCCCGCCCCCCCGTCCAGGTGTAGTCGCCTCGTCACGCCTTTCTTCGCCTGCCGCTGTGCGAGCGGGCCCTGCAGCCGCGCAGTGATTAGACACCGGATGTACTTGTCCTCCACCGACGTGTGCAGCGTGCACTCGAACTGATGCAGCAGAACATCCCCATGAGGTGCGCCTCCCTGCCCCCTTCTCTTTTCCCCTCCCTTGCCGCTTGGCTCTGCCCCGCAAGGGCCCGTTGAGTGGGATGCCTCGCCTTGCCTCGCGCGGGACCGTCCCAGTTAAGGCGCCCAAGAGCCACCGCTCAGCCACGCCGCACTCGGTGCCGTGGCGTTTTTTTTGTCCGGTGATGGGAGTGAGGTGCGGCGTGTGTGTGTGTGGGGAGAGAAAGAGAGAGAGTGAGTGTCTCTGGCCCTTATTGAGTGTGATCTTTTCTTATCTGCTTGTTGTGTCGCTACGAATATATGGAACTTTTTTCGCGTTTCATTTATTTGTTTACATACTCTTGTGTTAACGTACACCGTGTTGTTGTGCGTGCGCCGTCCTCTTCCTATTGTTCTGTCCCAGTGAATTTGAGGATACAGCGACGCTTGTACACCGCAGAACGTGTATTTTTTGTCTGTTACTGCAATGTCCGCGAGATCGATGTTTACGGGCTCGTCGTACTACCTGCCCTCTCCCATGACCCGCCCCGTGGACTCCAACGACAACATTAAGTTTGTCGTTGTAACAGGCGGTGTCTGTAGCTCGCTTGGGAAGGGGGTGACGACGTCGGCGACGGGCGCCTTGCTGCGCGCACAGGGGTACCGCGTGTGCAGCATCAAGATTGACCCCTACATTAACATGGATGCCGGCCTGATGAGCCCGTTCGAGCACGGCGAGGTGTACGTTCTCGCCGACGGAGGCGAGGTAGACCTCGACCTGGGCAACTACGAGCGTTGGATGGCGGTGTCGCTCAAGTCGAATCACAACATCACCACCGGTAAGGTGTTCCGCAAGCTGACTGAGAAGGAGCGTGCCGGGGGCTTTTTGGGGAAGACGGTGCAGTTGGTGCCGCACTTCACGAACGAGGTGGTGGACCACATCTTCCGCGTCTGTCAGGAGTCGGTGTGTGAGAGCGGCAAAGGGCCGGAGATCTGCATGATTGAGCTTGGCGGCACAGTAGGGGATATGGAGTCACAGCCTTTTGTGGAAGCCTTGCGCCGTCTTCGCTACTCCATTCCGCCACAAGACTTTTGCCTCATGCACACGACGTACCTTCCTGTTTTTGGTGGGGCGCAGAAGACGAAACCAACGCAGCACAGCTCTCGTGCTCTCCTGTCCCTTGGCCTTCAGCCGGACTTTCTGATATGCCGTAGTGAGGAACGCCTTACACAGGAGGTGAAGGAGAAGCTAAGTAATCAGTGTGGTGTTAAAATTTCCGACATTATTGGGGCGCCAAATGTGGATTGCTTGTATGAAATTCCTGTGGAGTTCACCAAGGATGGCCTGGTTGAGCGGCTGATGCACAAGCTACGGCTGCAGCCGAGGGTCCCAGCGGCGGAAGTGCCGAACTATGAAACATACGTGGAGTACACCAGGATCCTGCGTGACATTTCAAACCCGGTCGTGCGCATCGCCTTTGTGGGAAAATACGTCACAGGCGGCGGGGATGCGTACTTCTCCGTTCTTCAGTGCCTGGAGCACTGTCAGATTGCCCTGCGTGTTCGGCTTGACATCCTGTACATGGAGTCGGAAATGTTGGAGGGCCCCAATGCGGAGGAGGCCAAGGAGGCCATTCTCGAGTGCGACGGCATTTTTGTGCCAGGTGGCTTCGGTAAACGTGGGGTGGATGGCAAGTGCGTGGCGGTGGAGCTGGCGCGGCGCCACAACATCCCCTACTTTGGGGTTTGCCTGGGCATGCAGGTCGCCCTTATTGAAATCTGCCGTGACGTGATTGGCTGGAAGGACGCAAACAGCGAGGAGTTTGACAGCGAGAGCACCCACCAGATCGTGCGCATCATGGACTGCGATCGCCATAGCATGGGGGCCAACATGCACCTCGGGGCCCGCGAGGTGCACCTGGTGGAGAAGAACTCCATCATGTCCACCATCTACGCCGGCGCCGACGTCGTCGTGGAGCGCCACCGGCACCGCTACGAGGTGAACACGTCCTGCCTCGACGAGTTGCGTGCGGCGGGGGTGTTGATCAGTGCGGTGTCGGACCCGGCGCTTGGCCCGCACACGCGCGTGGAGGCCATTGAGCTGCCCGCCCTCCGCTTCTTCCTCGCCGTTCAGTTCCACCCCGAGTTCGTCTCCTCGCCGCTGGACCCGTCGCCGCCGTACCTCGCGTTCATGGCCGCCGCGGCGAGGAAGCAGCACGCGTGGCCGGCGGCGTGCGCCTCGCGCCGCCTCAGGCCGTCGCCGCCGTGCGCGTAGCGGGGGCGAAAACGGAAGAGCTGCAAGGAAGAAAAACAGCACGAAATAAAAAAAAAGAAGGAAACTAAAAATGCGGGTGAGATCTCACACAAACAAAGCAATAAACACGAGAGAATTAAACAGAACCAGAAGAAAAAAAAACACACACACAGGCATACTCTGAAAACACGAAGGAAAAAAAAAGAATGCGTATAAACGAGGTTGAAATCCTGCGGAAGCGGGAGAACTAACGAGGCAGAGACTTTTGATGAAACATCGTGATCGCCGCCGCGTCTCTTCGTCCGTCCCCCCCCCCCCTCTCTTTCCGTGCGTGTGTGTGGGTGTCGCTCTGTATGAGAGGGAGAGGGGCGGCCGTGTGGAGGCGGTGCGGGGGACGCGGAGAAGAGCGTCGTTCGCGTGGCCCCTCGCCATCGGCACCGGCGCTAACGGGCGCAGAAACAAGACCATAAAATTCCTCCAAAGTGACTGAACAAATCAGCAGTGGCGCGCAAGAGAAAAAAAAACACGCGCACTCACGTGAACAAATCAACGTAACAGAGGGAGTTAGGGTGAGAGATAGAGAGAAAATAAAAAAGGCGAGAGGAAGGGAGAGCACGCGTGGCTGTGCCCCTTTCTATGCACGCCTCGACGTCTACGCGGTGTTGTTGGCTGCCGGGAGCATCATGCGCCTTCAGTCGCCCACACAAAGCAGGCAACGTTGACCTATGCGTGTGTGCCCGCATTTGGTCCACTCATTCCCCCACGCCACCCTGTTGAGCCCAAACCATGTCACTACGAAATAGAAAAGAGGAAAGATATGAGTGTTAAAGCCACCTATAAGAAAAAGGTGAAGCGAAGGTGAACATATATCTCTCCGTCGCTTTGTTAGAATTAAAAAAGTGGATCTCGTGGCATGCATGGCATGGCCATATGTAATCAGTCCGTGTATGTGCATGTGCCAACTCTCGGTGATCCCTCGGATGGGAGGAAGGAGACGCAGGACTACGTATTCATATTTACTAGATGCGCGCATAAATTCCCGGGACTTCTGCCCCTCCTCCTTCTTGAATGCGAGTTGGCAGGAGTAGGTTGGGGGCAGGGAGGTGAAGGATGAACAGGCGACGAGGATTCGAAACGGATAATAACCAAAAAAAAAAGTAAAGGATCTTTGTCTGAGGGGTTGCCTTCTCTCCTGTCGGTGGCTCTTGGCTTGGGTTACTTGCGATAGGAAAGGCGAGACGACATCAACGCCAGTGAGAGATGAGGGATGTCGGAAAGGTGAAGCTGTATAACAGGAAAATTGAAAAAAAAAACTCTGCGAAAAGCATGCGTAAATAAAGTGGGAGGTGTGTGTGGGGTGACGCAGGGCGCGTAATGGTTTAAAGTAAATGCATTTATTTTGCCCTACGCGCCCTACTCGGTTGCGTTTTGGGCGGTCCAAAAATGACCCACACGGTTTTTGTCTCTTTATACCTGTGGCTGTGGCGATGGATGATGAGCTGCGGGGGTGTTATTATTATTATTATTATTATTATCTGGTTTGTCTCTTCCTCAGTCGTCAGGGTCATGTTTGTCGGCGCGCAAATCAGCACCGTGTGACGGCGAGAAACAGCAAAAAACTAAAAGAGAAGGGAAAGCCATTGCGTTAACCTTGCAGCAGAGATGCGCGCAGGGCAGCTTCCTGGAGTCCTCGTCAAGGACGGGGCGATGGGAACCCTTCTGGAGTCCTGGGGTGTGGAGTATGACAAGCTGGGGACGATGTGGTCTTCCTCTGTGCTTCTCTCAGACAAGAGTTTGGTTGAGCGCGTCCATCAGGCCTACGTTGGGGCGGGCTGTGACGTGCTGCTGACATGCACCTATCAAATGCACGAGGAGGGGTGTGCGGCGTCAAATGTGACCATGTCCGAGCTGGTAGATCGTGCCGTTCAAGCGGCACGTCACTGCATGCCCCTACGATGGCAGGAGGATGCGACAGAGGAACCTGCGGCAGACGAAAACAGGGCGAGTTTGACGGATGTTTTTGCCTCTGCGCTCTTCACCGTCCAAGGCGGGGGGCAGGACAGAGTCGTTTTGCTGGCGGGAAGTCTGGGCCCGTATGGTTCCTCGTTGCCGGGTGGAAAAGAGTACTCCGGCGACTATTCCATGCACGATGCCGTCATCAATACCTTTCACGCCCGCCGCTTAGAGGCGTTTTTGGGTCAAGTGGGTGAGAAGCGGGTCCTCAAGGTTGACTTCTTGCTGTTGGAAACCTTTCCACGCCTGGATGAGGCACTTGGGATCCTCGATTTTGTGCACCAGCACGAAAGCCTGCGTGCTGTGCCTGTGTGCTTCAGTTTCGTAGCGGCGCCTGTGGAATTGCCTCCTCCCGGCACTGCAGGTGACCGCGAGTTGGATGAGTGGTGGGACGCAGCCACCTCCGCCGTTCGCCTGATGGACGGCAACACGTTTGTGGGAGCGCTTGCTGCGTTGCGGCAGAATCGTGGGATGGCGTTGGCGGGTGTGGGGTGCAACTGTGCCGCTCCGCTGGAGGTAAGCCTGGTGGCAAGCGCTTTGCTTCAAACGAAGCGTCAGGAGACGGAAGCGCCGCTGGTGCTCCTGCTGTACCCAAACTCGGGTGAAATGTTTGCAGAGGGGCAGTGGAGGAAGTCACCACAGAGGAGACGAACTCCAGAGGTAGAAACACCTTTACTGCGGGATCTACAGCAACGATTGGCACACGGGGCTGGAAACGCGAAAACGTGTGCGAGTTTTGTCCTGCAGCTGCTACAGCAACGTCCCGAGGCGACAGATTGGTTGTTTGAGGTTGTCATTTGCGGCGCCTGCTGCCGATCGACGCCGGAAGACATCTCAGCCATAAAACAGGCGGTGTGTGAATACCGTCAATTGCAGGTGTAAGGAACTGAGGAAACGGAGGGCCGCAGCAGAGTGAACGATGTTTCAGGCTGGCTGTCTGTGGGAAAAGCGATTCCGTAATTAACTGCCTCTCCTAAAAATACGGTTTGAAGGAAGAAAGGGCGGTCAGGTGAGTTGGTGTCGGGCTATGCGCTGAACACTGTGTGGGGTTATTGCCGAGGAAGGAGTGTGTGTGTCTCTGTGTGTTAGTAGCACTATACACCTTCCACTGAGGGGGTTGAGTAGTTCCGAAGGCTTCCTGTCAATCATTGTTTGTTTGTTCGTTGTTTTTTGTCCTTTTCTTTCGTCTCGCTTCGCCCTCCCCCCCCCCCTGTTGTTGTTGTTGTCGTCGTTGTTTTGTGGTGTGTAGATTAACTCTTTTTGATGACTGATGATGTGGGGTCGTTTGCGTACATTGTTGTTAGAGTCATCGTTCGCATTTTGTCCGCCTTCCCTCCTCTCTCTCTCCCCTCTCCCTCTTTCTCTCTCTGTATGCGTGCGTATGTACACATCGATCTGTCTGTCTCTGCCTGGGCGGGAGTGCGCCTGCTACTTTGCTTTGCCTCTGCCCTGCTTGACTGCCGCCTCGCTGCCCGCCGGGGGAGTCGCAGGAGGGACACAAATGCTGCAACTCTCCCGGCGCATACGGGAGGCGTGCCAGCAGCGTCTCGGGGCCGGTCCCGACGAGGAGCAGCGGCCTGCGGAGGAACCGACACCGCCGCTGGCCACGTTGCTGCGGCGCCTTCGCGCCGAGGCGAGCGAGGCGTCTGTGCGGCAGCCGCTGGGGGCCGCGCTGCCGGCGGCGGCGACACCGCCGAAGCCGTTGAAGCCGGTCCTCTACCCCACCCCGGACGGTGCGCTTCGCCCGGCGTCTGTGGCGCCCGAGCGTCCGCGGGACTCGCGACGGGAAAAGTCATCGCCGAGGGTGCAGGGCGCGGAGGACGCCGGCGTTGCTGCGTGCATCCCGTCGCCGTCCTTTACGGCCTCCGTGGATGACGACGCGGAGGCGCCGCTGCGACGACGGCCTTCGCTGGCTGCAGCCGTTGACGGCGGCCTCATGGAGACACTGAGCTGCGTCTGCGCACCCGCCGCGGTGGGCTCTGAGACCAAAGCAGCGACCTTTACGTTGGAGGAGCGGGTGGAAGCACTCTACACTATCGTTTATTTGGTGTTCCACGTCGAGAGCGTTGGGCGCCGTGTGCGACTGGATGCCGCTGCGGCAAGGCGAAGAAGCAACGAGGAAACTATGGGCAACGCCTCGTTCATTTGCAAAATTGACCTCTTGCAGTTGTCTGCGACGGCATGTGATCTTTTGAGGCGTGTTGTGGGGTGGGCATGGGGAGCCGGCGGGGCACCTGGTGAGGAGGAGAGCGGCGAGGGGGTTGAAGCTGCAGGGGAAGCGCAGGCGGTGCGTGCCCTCGTCGCCGTTTCCAACGCGATTTCTATTCTGCTCGGCTGTCGTAGTCTACGCCACTGGCAGCAGGAGTCGGAGGCGGAGGCGGAGGCCTGGGAGCTGGAGGCGGAGGCTGCAGGGCAGGAGCTGGGTTGCTGCCTGTGCTGTGACGCGGATTCACTGTCGTCGCGGTCTCTTCTGGCGGCGCTCACGGAGCAGGGGTTGTGGCAGTACCTGCTGCGCCACGTGGCTTTTTCCGTCTTGCCGAGGTTGGGCGCTCCGTGTGAGCAGCACGCCTCCCACGTGGAGGGGCCCGCCGCGGGGGAGGAGGCAACGGACGTTTCAGGGGCCCGGCGGGTCGCACGCACGTTTGGCGTGCAGCTGACACTTAAAATGATGGCGCTGCTGTTTTTGCGGAGCACCGCTGCGGCAGAGCCGGACCTCTCGGGCGTCTTGTGTCGCCTCACCCCAGCAGAGGAGGAGGAGCTGGATGCACGCTGGCACCGTGCCTTCCCACGGGTCTGTGAAGGGAGTCCCCGCCGCCAACTCTCTTCGCTGGAGAAGCAGCTTGTGTTCACGCTACAGCAACTCTCAGGTTTCCTGGTGTTTCGCCGCTTCGCGTGCTACGCGGCGAATGCGATGCATTTCCTACTGACACGCTTGCTGTTTCTGCCTGCCCCCGCACACGTTGACGTCCGTGCCGTCCTGCTGGGCGTGTTCTTTGCGGACGAGCACTCTTCTTCCTCCCTGCCGCATGCGCCTGCTGCGACGCATGAAACGACGACGACGACGACGACGACGGCTTCCGGCCATCGCCGTCCAGACGACTCTTCTGCCGGTGGGCGAAACCCCACATCGACGCTGGTGGTTTCCCGCGCCCTTAACCACCTCCTGCACCTCGTCTCCTTCAACCTCGCCCTGCAGCGCGGGGAGGTGGGCCGCGCCGCCCCCGCGAAACCGGGGTCCGGGTATTGCACGGCCGCAACAGGCACCAAACTGACCCTCGCGGCGGCACTGCTGTCCGTCGTGCTGCTGCTGGAAGCGAGCCCGCGAAAAGGCAACGGGGGGGTGGAGGAGGAGCATGGGCCTCCATGTGCGTGCGGTGGGGTTTCCGTTGCAACGGTGATGGCGCGGCACAACGTGTACAAATGCTGCGAGGAATCACCGGGGTTTCAGACGGCGGTGTCCGCCGGCTTGGGTCGAACCCATCAAGTGATTCTTTTTCTGTCCGCCGTTGCTGCCCGGGGCGATGACTCCGTTGCCGCTGCTGCTCTTGTGCCCGTATCCACGCTGCGTCTTGAAGGAACACGCTTACTGGCGTTCTCGCACCTGGTTCACCCCAACCCCCCTCTCCCCGCGGCCTTGCATCGGAAGGCGGTGGAGTCGGAGGCGTGGGCCGAGACACTCACCGTCGGCGTCCGCAGCTCAGCCTCCATCACCGCCGCCGCACAGCGGCGGCGCAGGAAAGCAGAGGCAAGTTTTTCCTGCACTCTAACGTGCCCCGTGTGGCCGGGAACTCTGAAGCGTGAACATGAGAGATGCCCGGGCGTGCGACACGGCGGCGGTGGCGTGGGTGATCGGGCCCTTCAGGTGTATGTGAAGGCGCCTCAGCTGGAGGAGTTTGCCGGCGCAAACACGGCTAATGGCGGCGGCGCCCAAGCGGCAGCGGCTGCCACCCCGGAGGAGTCTCCACCCCCCATGTTTTTTGGGTATGAACCCGTGAGTTTAAGGGGCATCTCGCACGCAGTTGGCGGCGGCAGCAGTAATCACAATAACACCGGTGGAATTGCTGGTGGCAACGTGCCCTCCGCGCCTTCCTCCCTGGAGAAGAAGATGCCGCCGTGGAGGCTGGACACCATCTTTGTGAGCCGGGACGCTCGAAGCCCGACCTGCGTGGTTCACAACATGCCATGCACCTCCTCGCTTCAGCGCAGTACAATGACGTACACCGCAGCCGCTGATTTGACGATCGTGAGAGTACCATGCGAAGGGGATGCTGACGCCGAGGCAGAGGCGCAGCCCTTTGACGCCGTCATCCTTGCCTGCAGCACAAAGTATGGTGATGAGCTTCAGCTCCTCTCGCAGCCACCACATAAATTTATTCTCTCCAGACACGAGGAACAAGAGAGGGCCTCCTCAAAGCTGCGTGGGAGAAGCGAGGAAGGGGAGCTCTCGCAGTCCCGGCGTGATCGCCGTCGAAGAGCGGCGCGGCGGCGGCGGCGACCATCGCCGTCTTGGGCAGGACCCAAACGAGGAAAAGTTCTCCTCTGCAGTGTGTCGCGTCGTGAGCAGGAGGCTGCCGCGCAGCACTCCCCGTCCGGCACGGGGAAGAGCCCGCCACTCACGAAAAAGGAATTGGGTGCTTCGAGTGGAAATGACTCGGGGGGGCAAAGAGGCCATTCCTGCCGGGGCCATGGCAGTGACAGCGACAGCGACGAGCGCCACCGCAAGCAACACCCGTACGATGATGACAAGGTGTTCACAGACCTGGATGCCTATGTGGCCAGCATAAAACCGGTGCAGGCGGTGGACGTTGGCCTGCAACGCAGGGAGCAGGAGGCGGCGCTGCTGCAGCAGCAGCTGGAGCAATCAAAGGCGCGCGAGGAGGCACTGCGGCAACGACTCCAAGAGGTCACGGAGCAGCGTGAGGAACTGATAAGCGCCCTGGCGGACCGACGTGTGGAGGTTGAGCTCTGCCACAGCGAGATCATTGCGCCCCTGCGAAGGGAGGTGACGCTGCTTCGACACTCGCTGAGTTTGAGAAACCAAGAAATGAGCTCCGTCATCTCGCTTTGCCACACACTGCGGGGCGAAAATGCGTCCATGGCCGCGGTTGTACAGGACGTGCGCAGTAACTTGGAGAATTTGGTTCAAAATGCAAAGAATCACAAACACGGTGGTTAAAAAGGGCTCATCCGTAACTGTTGCCTGCCCTTTTTTCACACTCACTTTCTCTTCCCGCATATATGGAAGACATGTAGGCAGTGGGTGTCGTGTTGCATATCGTAAACAGTTTCATATGTGTTACTTTTTTTGTTGTTGTTGTTTTTTGTTTCCGAATTATTATCATTTTCAGCCTTCCCTCTCTGATATGATGTTTTTCTTTTCTTTTTTCTTTTCCCCCTTTCCTGTGTGTAGGAGCGCGTTCCTTTCCACATCTCTCTCCTTGTGTCAGTGCAAGTGCGGGATGAAGTCGTGTGATTCCTTCCCTGCCATTGTGCTCAGTTGCAGTGTGCGGCTTGTTGGCTGCCCAAGTGGGTGGGTGGGTGGATTGGGGGGTCTGTGCCGGGGCGTCACACACACACACACACACGTGCGTACCCGCCCTTGCCTCCTCTCCGCCACCTTATCCCGCCTACTTGGGCGCCTGGTGAAGGAAATGAAGCGCAATTTCACGTTTACCTTTTCTTCTTTTTTTTTTCCTCCTGTAGCGCCAATTCGGAAGAGCGAGTTGGCAACCAACATAAAAGGAGGGAACAAAACATTCTGCAGACGGAGGCGGCGTAAGTTTCCGCAAGGACATAAAAAAAAGGCGACATGGTTAGAATTGTGCCGGATGATTACTTTCCCACCGAGGGCGATGGGAGGCAGCCGGAGCCGTCGAAGGGAGGCCTGTCGACATCAAGCGACACTGGCGCCCCGGCGTGGCCCTTCTCGGGCCTGTACACTCACATCGTTGAGTTCGGGGCTCCCATGGATGAGGCCCTCCGTGCCGCCATCGACAACGTCACCTCCCTGGTGCTGGCGGATAAGATGGAGGCAGCAATCAGTGCCGTCGAGGACGCCGGGCTAAGCCTAGAGTTAGTCGCCATCAATGGGACACTGTTGACGATGGGCGCCAACGCGCTGCTAAGCGTGCTTGCCAAGCCCATGGAGCTTCTATTTCTGGAACTCCTGCGTGGGGGCGGGCCGGGTGACCTCGTGATGGCGTTTCAACGCGCCCTGTTTAGGAGCACCACCACCGCGGCCGGCGGCGGTGTACAGGAGATGCGCCCCGACAGCGCCGGTGAGTCCAAGGCTCTGGTGGCGCGCCTCTGGGCCTGCCTTTTCTCGCTAGATGCCGTCTGGAGGCGCTACGCCGAGGTGGCCATGGTTTTAGTGTGTCTGGGGCTTTGCCTGTTGATTTGGCTGGTGCGCCTCCGCTTCGCAAAGTACTTTGACAGCCTCGAACTACGGCTCTCTCAGCAGAACAATGGCACAGCTCTTTCCCACAGCTGCCAGGCCACGACTCCGCGGAGGGAGTCTGCGCCCTTACTTCCCCTCACGCGAGAGGGAGCGCCGGATGCGGACATGCTGCCCCCGCCTATATCCTACTTGCGCGACGGCGGCGACAGCCATCACTGCGGTGATAGTGGCGGGCCGCCCTCACTTTCGGGTACCATGTAGCGATAGCGCCCCGGCAGGGTTACGAAAAAGCAAAAGAGAAGAAGAAAGAAACGCGGGTGTGGCAGAGGAAGAGGAAGATGCAGCGAATGAAAGAAGTGGGGTGGCGGTGACTGTCAAGGAGAGGCGTGCATACGCACAACGAAAACAATAACAGCAACAAGAGTGATTTCTCTACATATCCTTGGGTTGCTTGCACCGTGCGGAGGGCTACGTTTTTTTTTTGCTTTTCCTACAGCTATGTTCATATTCTGCCTTGAGCCTTTTCCTCCCCCACCCACCCACCCACCACCAACAACAACAAACGCTCCCACTTCAACGGGATCTACGAGAATGACCGGCCGCACGGACACGGTTGAAGGAGACTCACACAGACAGGGGCGTTGAATCCCAGCTTGGGTGTCTGGCACGATGGCCACTAAGTGGCTCGTCGAAGCCCGCCGAGCGAGAGGTGACCTCGACGTCGACCTGCACAGAGGACGGGGGAGAAGGAGCGTCCGGCCCATGCGGAGTTGAGGAACACGCAACATCGATATCTGAGAAGGGGCAGGGCGAGCTGAGAGATGCTGCAGCTGCGGTTAGTTCGCCTGGCGGGGGCCATGGAGGCTGCTGGCCTCTGCACCGGCGACGACGGTGGGGATGAAGGTAAAAAAAAAAGATGTTTCCGTCGAAGTGAGCGAACTCACAGATCTCTCCCCCGGGTGAGAAATGGACTGAAGACTCCAAACAAGCCAACAGCTTCAGACGCTGCTGTGGGGAGGGAATGGTGCAAGCGAAGTGGTTTCTTTTTGTGGTGTTGTTGTTGTTGTTGTTTTGTTTATTATTATTATTTTCCTTTTCTTGCTTGGGAGGGAGGAGCCTGCCTGCATTTCCTGCACTCCCGACATCGTCAGCCACCGCAACGCCGGTTTCCTTCTCTTTCGCGTGCGGGTATTGATTGCCAGCCTTTCTTCGCATCTGAGTATTTTCCTTGGGGCAGGCGTGGGGCAAGTGTGTTTGGTTCGCCTTGACTCTCTCGAGCAGGCTGTCTCGCCCCCTCGCCGGGGCGACTTTGCCGCCGTTGCCTGGTTCCCTCGCCCGTTGTTGTTGCCGCTGTTTTGTGGCTGTTTATTTTATCTTCCCTCTTGTATTACTGTTGTTGTTGTTATTGTTTTGGTCTTCCTTCTATCCGCAGTGCTCTTTGGGGGAGGGAAGCGAAGGGGAGTGTGGTGGATAGAAGATGTCGTTTCTGCTGGCCATTGTGCGGATCACCGGGTTCGTCCTGTTCTTCCTCGCCCTGCTGCGTGTGAAGAAGACGCGGCTCCGGCACCTGCCCTCCCGCCGCACACGCGTCTCTCGCCACCACGGCGAAACCTGCGTCTGGATGGAGCGCCTCGCCAACGCCGTCCTCGACCTCTTTTACGCGGCGCTGCGGGAGGAGGGAAAGGCGGCGGGTGCGACGGAGCAGCAGGGTCGGCAGCCGGCCGCGGCAAACGCCCTGTTTCGGGGTGAGGCGAGTGGCGCCTACAGCGGGGACGGCAGTGGCGTTAAGGGGGCGCCGCGGCGGCTGCTGGAGACCCTTGAGGAGCGGCTGGAGGCCATGCTAGAGGACCGCGGCATCGCGGCAAATGCGGCGTGCAGGGTCCACTCCATCGGCCACCGGCCGCCCAGCGTGCGTGCCATTCGCGTGACAAACCTCACTGAGATGGAATACAACACGAGCATCCCCGCCGCTGCCGCTGCCGCCGCCGGGGTTGCCTCTGCGGCCGCAAGCAACCCTCCTCTGGCCGCCGCAATTTCCGGGAAGGCTGGCGCCACCGGGGCTGCGAACACCGCAGGTGCTGCCGCCGGAGGCGTCAGTAGTCAGGCGCCGCAAAAAGGGAAGCGCCGTCCCTCGCTGCTGGGGACGCACGCTTCAGGAGCTGAGGAGAAGGGGGAAATATGGGGTGCTGACTCCTACGAGGAGACGCTGAATGGGAGCATCGCCGGGTTTCCGGCGTCTGTGGTGGAGCTCGAGGCGGAAGTAGAATACGCCGGCGGCGCCGACGTCTCGTTGCAGGCGGATATTTGCTTGGCGCGTGGCAGACTTCTTCCGGTTTCTATTAGGGTGAACGAAGTAAAGTTCATCAAGGCCCACGTTCGCGTCTGTGCAAAACTGCAGTATGAAAGGGCCACCATGGATAGTCGGCGGAAGCCGTATCTTCAGTGCACGCTCTGGCTGGAGTCGGAGCCGGCTTTCTCGCTCAAAATGTCAACCCTCTTCACCCGCTACCGCATCCAGAACTTCTTTGCTGTGCCTTTGATAGTCAAGTTCCTCTTGCTGCGCTTCGTGCGGCATCGCATGATGCGTCCGAACGGGGCCGGCGTGACGGTTAACGTCCCGCTGCCGGAGAACATTGTGGACGGCGGAACGCAGATGTGGTGCGCCCCCGTCAATGATGCCGCAACAGCCGTGAGCTCCGCGAATGGCCGAGGTCCTTCACGTGGCGTTGCGTAAATTTAACGGCGCTTTCTCCTCACATCCCCACCCGCTTCGTTTATATATATTTATTTATATATTTATATATATATCCACGTCTGGGCGCATTTATGCGTGGAGGGGCGAGGAGCGTGCACGGCAGGCCCAAACGAAAGGGGGTGTGGACCGATTATTGCCCTCTTCGCCCTCGCAAAAGACGATGTCAAAATGCACTTTGGAGAAGAAGAAGAAAAAAAGCCATTTATCGAAGGGTTTTGAAAAAGGATAGTCCCAGGCATATTTGGTCAGGAAGAAAAAAAAGGGACTCGCCGGTTGCTTTTGATTTGCCGTTTTTTTTTTTCCTTTCCTGTGGACCAACTACATGTATGGATATATATATATATGCGCATCCGCGTGTACGCCCGCCTCGTACGATGCATTGCGGACCACGAGACGCGCACATGCACGCACACGCGCATCCAGGCACGGGCGAGGGCGCACCTCACGGCGCAGGAGTAGGAGGGAGACGCAAGACACGGAGGCGGATGGATGAGAGTGGGGGGCGGGGGATGTTTGGGGGAGGGAGAGGGGGGGGTGTGGGTGGGTGGTTGGGTGTTTGGCGGCCAAAACCCAACAAAAAACGAAAAGAAAAATAGTTTAATATAAAAACACACACACAAGTCGTACGATTTATAGTTGCCATCGCTTGAAGTGTCTAACATTTGCCTTAAATTCTTTTATCTCGCTCATGTTGTTTGTTTGTTTGTTTCTTTTTCTTATGGGCTCGTTGTTTTTCCTTCTTTTTTTCCACTCTCTGTCTTATTTGTTTGTCGGCTCTGTTGTTTTATCGTGCCCCCCCCCCTTCCCCCCGTTCCGCAAAGCTACTTCACAGCACCACAAGCGGCACGGCGCGGACGGCGGAGAGGATGAATGCGGCGCGGCGAAAGTTCATCAAGGACATGATGGCGCACTACCGCGCCTCCCAGCCGCCGGCGGATCACGAGACGATCCTGAGGGACTTGCAGGAGCGGGTGTTGGATATCGGCTTGCGCTCCGTCAACAAGGCGCACGTGGAGCTCTTTGGCTCGCACGTCAGCGGTTTCTGCAAGCCGACATCCGACGTCGATCTCTCCCTAACGTACCGCAACTTCTCGCCCTGGCTGCAGGGGATGGAGCGCGTGGATGAACAAAATAACAAGCGCCTGATGCGCTTCTCCAAGGAGGCTGCGGAAATGGGGATGGAGGACGTCCGCTACATCCGGGCGCGCATTCCCGTGGTGCAGTTCGTCGACAGCCTCTCGGGGCTTCACTGCGACGTCAGCATCGGGAACGTGGGCGGGGTGGAGAACTCCAAAATTCTTGCCGCGATACGCGAGGTGTTCCCGGACTTCTACCGCGCCTACGTTCACCTCGTGAAGGAGTGGGGCAAGGCACGGGAGGTGATTGCGCCGGAGCGATCCACCTTCAACAGCTTCACCGTGACGACCATGGCGCTCATGGTGCTGCAGGAGCTTGGTCTGCTGCCCGTCTTCGCAAAGCCGACCGGCGACTTTGGGGAGTTGACCCTCCCCGACGTCCAGCTCCAGTTGGAGGGCTTTCGGCTGCCGTCCATCTACGACTCGCTGCACGGGGATGATGAGAAGCTGGGCGAGGCGGTTTTTTTCTGCCTGCAGCGCTTTGCCGAGTACTACTCGAAGTACGACTTCCGCGCCGGCACGGTGAGTTTAATTCACCCGCGCCGGCACCGCAGCGTGTATGAGAAGGTGGCCAAGCAGTACCTGGAGCGCCTGGGGGCGAGGAAGCGGCAGGAGTGGGAGAGGCACCTTGCCGAGCACAAGGAGGATGGCGCCTTTGACGAAAATGACTTCTCCGCGGCGATGCAAAATGAGACGACGCAGCGCCCCAGCACCTCGCCATATGTAGTGGAGGACTTTGTGAATTACGTGAACTGCGGCCGCCGCGTGCAGGCAACACGCGTGCGACACGTGCAGCAGGAGTTTAACCGCCTGCACGAGATGCTGGTGAAGAACGAGGCAGGCCTTGATTTTGAGGAGGTCTTCCGTGAGAGCGACGTTGTGCCACGCTTCCACGGCTTTGAGGGCGTCGGTGCAAGGGACCCGCGCGTAAAAACGTTTCGCGCGCGTTAGCGGCTGGCTGCTTCTCTCTTGTTGTTGTTGTTGTTGTTGTTTCTCACAGAGTGTGTGTGTCTGTGTGTTTGCCTGTTTGTGTTTCTCTGCGGCTTCGTGTCACGCCCGATGGTAGGAGTGAAAATGTCGTAGACCCCGCGAGACGAAACGAGACGAAGAGCAGGAAATAAAAGGAAAAAAAAACACGAAGGGAGGGAAAACAGTAGGGCGTCTTTATTCTGGCTTCGCTTTTCTCCTCTTCTTTCTTTCTTTTATATACATATATATTCTTGGCTGCTTCTTGCCTTTGGCCTCCTGCCCGCGCCGAGGGCACGCAGCAGTGGAGGGACGGTGAGGCGCGGAGGCATGTCCGTGGGCCTCTACTCCCTGCTAGACGAGACAAATGTCAGCAGCAACTGCGGCTCCAGGGGATTTGGTCGGGTGCGGCGCCTACCGGCGATTCAGGTGGACTCGTGGGAGTTCCGCAAGCACGCGCAGGAGGGGTCTGTCATGCCCAACGCCCTCGTCGCCTGCGACGTGGACGGGGACGGGGTGGCGGAGATCATTTTTGGCACCACCGGGGGGCAGCTCATCGTGGTGAAGCCGGACCACCGCGTGCCGATCTACTCCCGCACACTTGCCGCAACCATCTGCATCGTGCTGTACAGCGCGGCCCATCGCCGACTGGTGGTGCTGACGCTGGAGGGGCAGTGCGAGGTCACCGAGGGGTTCCTTGTGGGCGGCGGCAGGCCTGCGCCGGCGGCCTTCTGCGCCCCTGGCCACACCAAGCGGCAGCAGGATGCGGCTCCCACGCCCCGCGCGGGGAGCAACAGCCGCCTGGGCAACTGCGCGAGCAGCCAAAACGAGGGAATCATGTCCAGTAATCCCTCGTTCACGTCTTCACATGTTTTCTGTGTGGCACCAAACTGCATTTGCGGCGATATCACGGCCGAAGAGGGCGCGACGACGGTGTTTCTCGGCTCCCAGAATTGCATATATGTCTACTCCCTCGCACCGGGGGGCGACTGCCTCGGATCACTCTTTCTGCAGGCACCTGTTACCTCCATGCGGTGCTTCACCGTGCCATTTGCCACCGAAGGCAATTTGCGCGTTCTCAGCACCCCACCAGCATCCTCAAAAAATGCAGCAGCGGAAACGCAGGTATTTTCTGACGATTCGGCTCCTGTCGGTGGTGGAATGTGTGGCGCTTCCTCCCAGCAGACGCAGGCGGGGGCCACATTGCTGTTGTTCACTTGTCAGGAACAGCTTGTTCTCCTCAACGCCTCCACTAGCAACGTGAGGCAGTGGGGCGTCTCGGGCCACTCGCGGTGTGTTGCGATGCAGGAGAAGACCGTCAGAGATTCCCCAGGAAAGACCGTCGTCGATGGCGCCTGCACGGCCTCGCACTCCCCCGCTCATAGAACGGTGTCGCTATTTCCGGATGACGCGGCTAACGCGCGAACGACGCTCCTGCAACCCCTTTGGCAGTGCTCGATGAGATGCATTTCAGAGCTGCAACAACGGCAGCCGTGTCCACGGACGGTGTCGGAGGAGGAGTGCCACGCGCAGGGCGGGGGGCGTAGCTCGTCGCCAGGGCGAGGCGCGGTCTCGTTGCCGGAGATTGCCGCTACGGCGGCACGAGAGGAAGCGGGGTCGTCGCCGAGAAAGCAGCGTGTGTTGCGTGGGCGCAGCACCCCCGCCGTTGCCGCTGCTGCGTCGCAGTTGAGAGAAGATAGTGAGACCGTGTGGGATGGCTTGGAACATGATCTGCAGCTTTCCTTTGCGGTGGATGTGGCGGTGGGGAGAAGCAAGCTGCAGTTCGCCATTGCCAGTGAGGATGGGCGTTGGTTCATCCTTGAAATGTCCCCCGCGGACGACGACACTCCGACGCAGGCGGTGCAGACGGTGTCAAGTGCAACCCCCACGGAAGCCGTCACTCATGCTGCCTCCAGAAAATGGGCGGCCGCCTCGATCCTGTGCATAGCGTCAGGTAATCTAAGTCCACAGTGGTTTCTGCAGTGTGTTCGTCACTTCTGCGTTGGAAACGACGAGTTCCGCGCCGTGCTTCTCTCCACGGACGGCACCTGCTACTTGGTGGACGGCAACAGCAAGACCTGCATTGAGTCGTACCTGAAGGCGGATGCCTCATCCTGTACAATCTTGCAGGATGGAGTCATGGGGAGGCCCATGCACCCATGCTGCGCAGCTCCCGGCCGTGCGGCAACAACGACGCCTACTACCGCCATCTCTTCTGCTTCCTTGCAGCCGCGAAGCAGGTTTGTGTGCTGCTGCGGCTGCAACTGTGGTACCGTAGAAACACGCAACGGCCGCAGGATCTTCCTCGTGTGTGTGACCGTGGACGAGATTGTGATTTCCTCGGTGGGCGGGGATGCGTTCCTTTCAGCGCGGCAGTGCCCGAGGCAGGAAACAGGCACGGGAGAGCGACCACTCGCGTCGTCGGGGCCTCTGGCCGTCGCCCACGCCGCAAACGTGGCTGCAGCTGGTGCTGGTGGTGGTGGTGGGAAGACGCATGGGTGGGGCGAGGTTTGCAGCGGGTGCGGCATCCCCACGGCAGGCGGTGGGCATGTCGGCGATGAGGTGGACAACGTGGATAAGGAAGAGGAGGAATTGATGTTAGAATTGGGCACCGCCTTGCTGGAAGCGGAGTGCTGCGCAGACCCGGTGTCGCTCTTCTCTCCAGAGGAGCGACGATTTGCCGCGCGTAAGCTGTGCGCCGCTGGCTACACCCCGCAGGAGTGGGAGCTGTTGCTGCAGCTGGACGCGGAGTTGTCGGAATGACCAAGGCACCAAACTCGGGTTTCCCGTCTTTTTCTGTCCCCCTTCTTTCTTACCCTCTGCCTCTCTGCTTCTGTGCATGTGCGTGTGTTTGTGTGTGTGTGGATGTGCCGTTGACAGCGTGCGTGACCTCCCACGAGCGGCATGCTCTGCACACGCGTTCCCGCCCTCCCCATTGTATCACTCGTCGTGCGTGGTTGTAGCCTCTTTGCGCGCGGGGTTCGGTGGGGAAGAGACGTTCACGTCGCCCCCGCAGCCGGCCGCACCGCGCAGGTTCCTAGAGAAGCGAGACGAGGCGCACGGGCGGGTGGTGGGGTCGCGCAGCCAAGCGACCGAGACACCGCCGCCAGCATGCAAAAAGAGGCTAGAGAGCAACAAGCCCACCAACACGTTCCGCGGCGAAGAACGGTGAGGCGGCAGGCCGTGGGCGGCGCCCTCCGGGCGCTGGCGGAACTAGATGCGAACACGCATGAAGCCAAGTGCAGCACCCCTTCTCAAGGGCAGCGGCGCCAGAGCCACGATTGGGGCGGGGCGCAGTTGATGCCGCCCCACCAAAGCACAGAGGCACAGCCCGCGACAAAAAATGCGTGCAAGCGTAGTCCCCGAAGTGTGACTCCGCTGGCCTCGTGTGCGATAACGGTGGTTTCGCTTAGCGCCTCCGACCGTGACGAAGATGCACTGAGCGAGGACGCAAGGGGAGATGGGTGCAGCAGTGTCGCACAGGGGGCCATGCACGCGCGGCGCCCGGCCGGGGCGGCTCGCAGGAAGGGCTTCAAGGGGAAGCTGCTGCCCTCCAACTTGGCGTCGCCGCCCTCACTATCCCCGGCCTCGCTTCCTCCTCGGGTGAGAGTACGCCCCGGCCGGCCCCAACAGGGACGCAAGCGGGAGTCGCTCACGGAAGAGGAGTTGGGTGCCTTCGCCGCGCTTGCCGCCGCTGACGAGGATGACGAGGACGACGAGGACGACGACGGCGACATCGGCGGCTACGAGGACGAGTCGGTCGTGGTGTGTCCCTTTCGACTTCTGGGCAGCTGCCTGAAGGGGCAGCACACGCAGCGGGAGCTGCTGTCAAACCACACCATCCACTCCCATCTAATGTCACTGGCCGGCCTTGTGCATGAGCTACGCACCGAGCAGCGCATCACGGAGAGGGAGTGCCAGCAGCTGCATATGAAAGTAGAGTCGCAGCGAATGACTATTGAACGATTGGAGAGGTGTGCGTTGTCTCAAGCCGCCGCTTCCGGCGCTTCCCCGCACCCCGAAGTCGCAACCCCGCACGAAGCGGGCTCCGCGGCCCCGCAGAAGCGTGCCGGTGGAGGCGCCGAGAGCCGTCGTGCGCCCGGGTCCGCTCTGTCGCCGGCGGAGGGACGGCCGGTGGCTGTGGCGCCGGAAACAGGGCCGTCTGACGCCAGCACGTCTCATGTCAAAGGGGGGTCGTTGGTACAACGCGTACGACGCCGCGCCTCCGTGAATGCGCTCGCTTTGGTATCGAGTGAGACGCAGACGGCCAACAATGCGGGCGGCCTCCTCGCCGACAAGGAGGAGCGCACGCGGACCGCAAAGCGTATGGCCGAGGAAATAGGCACCCCCACTGAACTGTCGCGTACGGCGCTGGACGCATTCTCACTGAACGAGACAAGTAGGGCATCCGTATCCGCGGCAACTACGCACGTCGGCGGGGGACGGCAGCTGAGTTCACCGAAGCGGCGAGAGAACACAGTGCGCGGGCAAAAAGAAATCCACGAGGGCGCCGCGGGGGACGCCAGCCCCATCACCGTTGTTGGCTCGCAGCAGGACGAGGTGTCGTCGAACGATGAGGTGGTCTTGACGATGGCTTGCAGTGTGCATCCCCCCGTAGACCCCACGCGGCTTCCATCCCCGGGCGAGGGTCGTGCAGGGAGCTCAAATTCTCTCGTACGCAAACGTCAGGAACGGCAAAGTGGGGCAAATGGCAACGGCACCACCGGCTGGAGCATCAAGAAGAGGCTCTACAGTTTTCGACACCCACACTAAGGAAGCAAAACACTCTGCACAGCACACCACCTCTTGTTGCCTGCAAAAACTCCAGTAGAAGCTGTCAAGCCACCCTTGATTCCAAGACTCAACTTAAAGGCATCCGTGTCTTAGGGACGCTGGCGGCTTCAAGTTATTGTTTTGCCTTGTATTTATTTATTGGGCCATTTTTATAACTATTAGCTGAATATGTGGAGTTGCTGTTTTTGGTTTTCTTCATGAGCGAGGGAGAAACATGTGTGCGGGCGGGCGTGGGCGGAGAGTGCCGGGGCCTGCGTGGACTCTGTGGCTAGATGCGGTTAAGCAGCTTCATTGGGTCGGCAGGCGTAAAAGTGGCTGCGACCCACACACAGAGAGGGCGAGGGGGAGAGAGGGAACAAAAAAAGAAAAAAAAGATGTGTTGAGGCTAGAGTAGAGGTTCAGTGTCGCGTGGGGGGTTGTGCCCCACTGGGTAGCGGGCGGATCACCCAGTGACAGCGACGGTCACCAGAGAGTGCTAAGAGGGGGCCTGCCCTCACTGCTGACAGCAATAATGATGCTGTTGTTGCTGCAGGCAAGGCCTTCATTTTGCTGTTGTGGTTGCCGTTGCTTGGTTTGCCCTGCGAGGAAGGGCAGGAGGGGAGGAAGGTCGCTCCTTGGGCATAAAAGGACCGCCGGTACCAGCTACCGCAACCGCAACCGCACGGAGGCAGCGATGGTCGCGGCGGCCTGGCAACTGTGCTGCGGAGTGCATTCCCCGCCAGAGCCTTCGATGCTGATGCCGGAGCCCCTTTCTCAGCTTCTCTTTTTGTGCCTATTTCTTTTTTTTTCTTTGTTGTTGTCTTTTTTTTATTTTAAATTTATTTTTATTTTTATTTTTTTGCACGGCACCGTGCACGCTCCATCGTCACTGGGGTGTGTGTCTGTGGGCTTGCGCGTAGCTGCTTCAGTGGCGGGTACGTAGAAACGGAGGAGGAGCTCCCACACAAAAGGAAGAAGCAAAGGAGGGAATAGTTAAAAGGCAGGAGCGTGGCTCTGTGCTACGGTCTGCCCCTCGTGTGTGTGTGTGTGTGTGTAAGAGAGAGAGAGGCCACAGGGCGTAGTGTAGTGAAAGTCGTGAAAAGGGAGGAGGCGCCTGGATGTATGTGGAGAAGGTGCGTGTTTATTGCCGGTTTCGTCCAGTGAACGATGGGGAGCGGTTTGCCGCTTTCTGCGTGGCCTTCGAGGGGGAGAGGCACGTGGTCTGTAAAACAGTAAAGCCTCCGTCCACGGCCCAACAGCAGCTTGCGGCTTCTTCTGGCCTGGCGGCAGATGACCCCCATTCTCTGAATGGGAGTGTGATTGTTTCAGACGCGTATACCTTCTCTCGCGTCTACCAGCCTGACACGACGCAGAAGCACTTGTACGACGATGTCGCTCGCCCCATCGTCGACGACGTCATGCACGGGTACAACGGCACCCTGCTAGTTTACGGGCAGACCGGGAGCGGCAAGACGCACACCATGTTCGGCGTGCATTCCCCCACAAGTGAGGGATCCGGGTCGATGGTGCTCAGCATGCACAACGACGGCGCCGGCATCGTGCCGCGTGCGGTGCGGCAACTGTTCCACGCCATTCACAGTGCAGAGGCGACGGTGGAGTTTGAGATTCGTCTGCAGTTTCTGGAGATCTACATGGAACGTGTGCGGGATTTGCTTAGTCCCACCGGGAGTAGTCTGCACGTGCGCGAGGACCCGACTGGGTTTTATGTGGAGAACTGCGAAATGCCCTACGTGACGAGCACGGAGGAGGTGCTGCAGCTCGTTTGTAGTGGGTTGCGTCGGCGCGTCACCACGGCGACGGCCGTTAATGACGCCAGTAGCCGCAGTCACTGTGTTGTGAGTATCACGGTGAAGAGCGTGGACTCCGCCAAGCACGAGGCAACCGTCGGGAAACTCTTTCTCGTGGACCTCGCGGGCTGCGAGAAGGTTTCGAGGACGCTGGCCGACGGCCTCCGGCTGGAGGAGGCAAAGCTGATCAATCGCTCCCTCGCCACCCTCGGGCACGTCATCATCTGCCTGGCGGAGAAGCACTCGCATGTGCCGTACCGCGACAGCAAACTCACACGCATCCTAAAGGACTCCTTAGGCGGGAACTCCCGCACAGCGCTTATTTTGTGCTGCAGCCCCTCACAACTGACGGCGCATGACACCCTCTCCACCCTGCGCTTTGGGGCACGGGCGCAGAACGTGTGCAATCGGGCGGTCGTCAATCGACAGTTTACGATGGAGGAACTGAAGGGCATGTTAGCACTTGCGAAGCTGGAGATACAAAGGCTGCGGCGTTTGCTTCGTGAACGGAACTGTGGCAGCTCCTCACGAGAAGTATCCACGGCTCGTACATGTTCAGAGCCGCGGGTAGGCAGTCACCCCCAACGCAATGAGGACTCGGTGGACTCTGGTAGCGTGGATGCCTTGCTGCAGCAAGCCGTCCGTGAGCAACTCTCCCTAGGAGACATGCGGGCAGAGTTGGAGCGCCTGCGCGACGCGCTGCGCGATGCGCAGTGCACAACGGATCTTCTCTACGCGCAGTCCGCGGCCCAATCTTCGCTGGTGCAGATTCTGCAACAGGAGTGCGCTGCATGGGAGGAGGAGTTTGCGCAACTTGCACGGGAGCTGTACGCGCAGCGCCGTTACGCGGAACACTACCGCATGTTGTTTAATGAAGCCCGAGAGGAGGCCAAGCTCGTGCCCATACAGTTGACCTCGTACTTGGAACAGCTGCGCGTCATCTGTGGAAAGGCGGAAGACCACGCATTGCTGCCGCGCCGCCACCTTGACCGGGCGTCGGTGGGTCGAGATTCGCTGCAGATCACAAACAGGAGTGAATCACTTCCCACAACCCGCGGCGCGAGCACGGCAATCGCAGAGGGCGCAGCGATGGCCATCAGCCCCACGAGTAGCAGGTGGTGGTCGCGGTCCAGGGATGCCAACTCGCCGGTTGCCAACCTGCCGCGCTACGAGCGCGCGGACTCAGGGAGGGGCGACAACGTCACCGTCGCCGTCCCCAACACGATGAGCGACGTTGAGGATAATGACTGGGTCGGCTGCCACAACCGCGAGGGGGAGGAACGGCAGGGCACGCTGCTGCACCGTATGGAGGCTATCGTGGAGGAGGTGGAGAAGCTGCGGAACCAGAATGGCGCCCTGATGCTGGAGCTGCAGCTCGCCGAGAAGAAGTTAGCCTTCCGCCACGGGCGCATTGAAACCCTCAAGCACGGCTTGCGGCAGGAGGGCGCGGCAAGGGAGGGGCTGCAGAAGGCGCTGGAAAATGAGCGGGCTATACACCGAGCCCAGCTTGAGGACGCACGCAACGATGCCTTTTACTGGCGGCAGCACTACGACTATCTTCTGAACAACTCTCACCTGCGCGGTGGAAAATACAACGGAAGGAGCAACACTGGACGCAGGAGCAACACTGGACGCAGGAGCAGCACACCAACGCTCGAGGCCGCGCTAACGTCACGGGGGCATCGTTCGCCGACGGATTTACCCGTTGGAACGGGCCACGGCATCATTGTGCGGCCGATTCGTGGTGGAGGGCATAAAGAGTTGACCTGATATCTTGTAACATGTGCTGGACAGAGCGTGTGTTTCCTCCTTTGCTTGGTTGGTTGGTTCTGTTTCTCCGCTTTCATTGTTATTGAGTGATAGCTGAGAAGCGACGGGAGTGGGAGGCGACGCCG
>NW_021704167.1:11024-19889 GCF_003719485.1 Trypanosoma conorhini | reverse complement strand
AGCAACTCTCACCTGCGCGGTGGAAAATACAACGGAAGGAGCAACACTGGACGCAGGAGCAGCACACCAACGCTCGAGGCCGCGCTAACGTCACGGGGGCATCGTTCGCCGACGGATTTACCCGTTGGAACGGGCCACGGCATCATTGTGCGGCCGATTCGTGGTGGAGGGCATAAAGAGTTGACCTGATATCTTGTAGCATGTGCTGGACAGAGCGTGTGTTTCCTCCTCTGCTTGGTTGGTTGGTTCTGTTTCTCCGCTTTCATTGTTATTGAGTGATAGCTGGGAAGCGACGGGAGTGGGAAGCGACGCCGGCATTATAAACTTGCTGAGGGAGGAAGCGAAGGAGAGAAGAGAAAAGAAATGAAAAGAAAAGAAACAAAAAAGCACGCGAGAGTGTCTGCAAGGCGTGTTTGCGGCGCGCCTGCGTGTCACTGCCCGTGCCTGGATGGTGACGTATGTAAAGTGCCCAGAGTTTCACAGCTGTAGAATATAATATTATATATACATACACATACACATATATATATATATATATTCTCTGGAGTTTTTGTTGTTGTTGTTGTTGTTGTTGTTCCGTCCCCCTTTCGCTCTCCGTTTCGCTGCGTTTATGATGATGATGATGATGATGATGTGTGTGTGTGTGTGTGTGTCTTTTCTTTTTCCAGTGCGTGGGCCACCGCTTTTCGTTTCCGCGTTTGGATTTTTCCCCACGGAGGCACACGCACGCAGTTGCTACTCGCTTGCTTTCTACACCCCTCCTTTTTTTTGTTGCTGCACCAACAGGAAAAAGACAAACAAACAAAAAAAACAAGGATTCGCTTAGTCCCACTCTCTCTCTCTCTCTCTTTCCGTCTGTCTGTGTGTGTGTGTGTGTATTTGTGTGTCTGCGTGCATGTTGTGGCATTCCTTTCACTGCCGCGGGGCATTTTTGATTGATGTTGTACAGCCGCCACCGCTCCAGCGGCGACGGCCACGTGGGTTTGTTTGTTCGCTTCTTCCTGGGGGTATTATTTTATTTTCTTTGGGCCGTCGCTGTTGTGCCTGTTTTTCCCCCGCCGTCGGCGTCGGCCGGATGTAAACCCGCGGACGCAGTACGTGCGCGTCGCTGCGCTGTTGCCAGAGTTACATCCCCCCCCCCCCTTCGTGGTTTGGGACTTCGTGTTGTTGTTTCTTCTTTCGTTTTGTGAGTGGCACTCTGCGGGGCGCTGCCGCCCAGGCGGCGCCCACGCATGGGGCGGGAGTAGCCGCAAGCGTGAGAGGTGGAGGCGCACTTTTGTATACACGCCTTTACCTGCACGCTCTCATGCGTGTGTATATATGCGTATACGCATGTGTGTATGGAATGTGGCCGCGTCTGCGGCGGGGAGTGCGGGCGGAGGCGGTGCACCAGGGGAAGGGGAAGGGGGGAGGGAAGAAAAGGCGGCCGCCGGGCAGTAAACATGGGGCGGGTCGAAAGTGCAGGGAAGTTAAAAAAATAACACAGACAGCGGTAGACACAAGCAGAGACAGACGGAGAGAGGCATACAGACGCGGGCGAGGCGTTGCGCTCACGCGTGATTTTTCTCTCCTCTGCGTATATCCGGGGGTCTATGGCGCTTTGCCTCGGCTCGCCAACTCCTCACTCTCAGCCAATACCCCCCCCCCTTTTTTTTACTTTATTATTATTTTCATTTTTCTTTGTCTCACGTTCTCTCTCACGCATACACGTGCGCTGGGAACTGTCTGAAGCAAACGTCAACAGTAGCTTCCTTTCACACACACACACGTACACATGTATTTGTACATGTGTACGTGTTTATATTTGGCGGTGCTGGGGTGAGAGCCGTGAGGACGACGCCGTGGGACTCGTCCGCTCACCTCCGGTGTATCCGAGGCGATCGTCATACACGATGCAGCGTCTTCAAGCGCATACAAAAATGTATGTGGGGTGGGAGCGGGTGGGGAACGATGCAACGACGCTGTGCCAAGTTGGGGTGAGGCAAAAAAAAAACAAAGCTAAAACGAAATGAGAATTCTCTTCTCTCCCACTCTGCGCACTCTTGGTTTGAAGGAAAGTTTGCTGGCCGAAGGACGGGAGCTATAGACGGGGGGTGGCGCAGCTGCAAGCCCGGTTTCAAGGAGGGATCTCGTGGTCGATGCAGTTTCGCGACTACCGCGTGCACCACGCCGCACCCGATGGCATTGTGGTGCAGCTTCCAGGCAACGGCGGGTTTGGCAGGCTGACGGTTGAGACATTAGGCGGCGACCTACTTGCGGAGAAGCTCCTCAAACGCCTTGCCTCGCGCGAACAGGTGCGGGCCGTGGCGCGACGCACGCGTGACGCGCAGCAGTACCGTCTTCTTAGCATACAACTGCGCGAGCTCTGGAGCGATGTTGCGACGTACCCGCCGCCCGTGGCCACGCTGCTCCCAAATTTGTTTCGCAAAAATGTGCTCCTGGGGCTAGGCACCACCACAATGGCGCGTGTCGTGAAGGCTTCCCCGCAGCGCGGGGCGGTGCTGTCCGTCGCCGGCGGCCTCACCGCCTTGGCCGCGCTGGAGCACGTCCCTGAGGATGCCGGGACGGTGGAGGTGCGGCTGCTCAACTACGACGTTCCGACCGGCGTCGCCAGTGTCACGGCGCGGGCGGAGGTGGTTGAGCGCACCCCTAGCGACGTGGTCGCCATGCAGGCACTCCTCTCGGGCCTACAGGTGGGCGACGTGGTGTCGGCCACGGTGCTGCTTTCCTGCACAGATGACCGCTGCGCCGTGGTTGAGGTTGCGTGCGGCGAGAGCAGCCTGATTGGGTACTACGTTTACGATTGGCCTGGCACCGCCGCCCCCGGCGAGCCCCCCGTTGTGGGAACGTCGATGCAGCTCGTGATTGAGTTTGTGCCGCATGAAGCGTTGCTGCAGGAGGTTCTCCCCTTCCTTGTGCTTTCCAGCCATCGCGCCGTCTTTACGTTGCCGCAGTGGCGCAGGGCACCGTTGCCGGCAGGCGTGAAGGGGCTCCTCGGCCTCTTCCCCTGGCGCGACCGCAAGAGGCAGCACGCAGTTGGGAAGCGGCAGCACCAGCAGCGACACCCCGAAACCGAGAGCGACGACGACGACGACGACGACGAAGCTGCTTGCGCTGCCGCCAAGCACGCGGGAGGGGAACACAAAATGCGCAAGCGAAAACTTGAGGAGGCCATTGACGCCTATGAGCGTTCGATGGAGACGGCTGTGCCATCCTCGCCGGAGGAGTTCCAGCGCCTACTGCTGGCTGCGCCCAACAACAGCTACTTGTGGGTTCAGTGGATGGCGCACCACGTTGCACTTCAGCAGCAGGAGGAGGCACGGCTGGTGGCGGAAAAGGCGCTGAGCACCATCGGCGTTCGCGAGACCCAGGAGCGCATGAACGTCTGGGTGGCCTACATGAATCTCGAGAACCTGCATGGTACGGCGGAGTCTCTCTCGGCGGTGTTTAAGCGGGCGCTGCAGCACGCGCCTGATCAACGTGTCGTGTACGAGCGTCTTGCCGACATTTTCGCCGCCACACGCAAGCCAAATCAGCTGCTCGCCTTGTGTCGCACCATGGTCTCGAAGTTTCGCAATGAGCCACGCACGTGGGAGCGACTTGGGGTGGTGCTCATAGACCAGAAAAAACGCGATCAGTTGAAGCGCATGGTGAAGGATATGGGAAGTGCGCTGCGTCGGGACGCCTACGCGCTGACCGTGGTGCGCCTCGCCATTCACGAGTACAAAACCGGCGGCGTCGAGAATGGCCGCGCGTTGTTTGAGGGTCTGGTTGTGCGAATGCCGAAGAAGTCGGATGTGTGGTCGGCGTACTTGGATCAGGAAATGGCGCTGCTTGTGCGCCGCGACGCATCCGCCGCCGCGTCCATCGTGCGAGCGCTGCTGGAGCGTGCGGTTGCCACGAACTTCTCCGCAAAGGTGATGCAGCAGTTCCTCACACGCTTCATGTCATTTGAGCGGAACTACGGCTCACCCGCGGACGTGGAAAAGGTGAAGGCCCGCGCGCGAAGCTACGTGGAGGCAAAAATCCATGCGTCGGTAGGAGAAGGAGGGAGTGGCGGCGGCGGCGGTGTCCCCGCCACCGCCCACGCGGGTAGAAACCATAAGAGTAATAATACTAACAAGGGCAATAATGCCGACACGGAGGCTGCCGTCGAAAATGACGAGACGGGTGAGTAGTGAGCAGCGCTGGCATGAGAGGGTCCGGGGCGGCAAGGGGGCAAATAGCTGAGGGTCGAGCCCGGCCTCCCTCCTTGCATGTCTCCGTGTGTGGGTGTGGGTGTGGCTACCTCCCGGCTTTCTCTTGTCACAAACACAGCGAGTAATGGCGCAGGAAAAGGGGGAAACAGAAGAATAATATTGGATTCTTGTGTGTGCTTGTGGGCGTTTTTTTTTTGTTTTAAGGGAGCAACGTGGAGGCGGATGTCTGCAGAGGGAAGCACTCAGCGAGGAGGTGGTTAGCGTCTATGCAAGAGGAGAGTGGGGTTTCGGCAAAAGTAAGCGGAGCGAAGGCGGGAGAGAGGCATATGAAGGCTCCCTCCAGCTCCCCTCTTTTCGCATGCACACAGACGCGACGTTCATATCCCTCCGTACAGTTTTTGATGACGGACACGATGCCACGAGGAGGAAGAACAATGATGTTCAAATATTCCTGCTTTTTTGTTGTTGTTGTTTTTTGTTTTTCCCTTTTATTCTCCGCTTACGTCTCTGTGCGTGTAAAGGCGTGGCGGAGTTCGTCGTGTCCGTCCTCAGCTGCGCCGCGAATGTCTTTTACTTCGCTCTGCACGTTCTCTCTCTCTCTCTCTCTCTCTCTCCATCTGTGTGTGAGAGCTGACGGCAAAAGGGAGGAGGAGCAGCCGCGTTGGCAGTGTTTGGAAGGGGCAGAAGGGAGAGAGGAGGCAGCGGTGTAGGCGAGAGGGGTCCAGCAGGGGGGTGGGGGGGGAAGTTTTAACAAGAAAAAAAAAGGAGGGGAAGACGCGCGCGAGCGGGGAGGGGGAGAGGGAGACGGATCCGCTTGGGACGCCACTAGCTGAAGCAACAACTTGGAACAACGGGGGACGGACGGCGTCCACGGCGCGGAGCGATGTCGGAGCACTTTGATTCTGTCCGGTCAATGATCAACAACCTCCGCTCGGAGGACCCGGAGGAGCGGCTGACGAGCATGCGCGGCATTCACCTCATCGCCTCCACCCTGGGGCCGGGGCGCACGCGGGACGAGCTCCTGCCGTACCTCACGGACTACCTGGACGAGAACGACGAGGTGCTGCGGGTGTTTGCCAACGCCCTCGGGACGATGCTGCAGGAGGTGGGAGGCGTAGACCACGTGCAGAGCGTCCTCTCGCCCCTTGAGGTGCTGAGCAGCCTAGATGAAATCACCGTGCGGGACGAGGCGGTGACGTCGCTGCAGACGATTGGTGAGCAGATTTTTCGAGAGCCCGGCGAGGTGGGAGCACAGGCGCAGCGCGACTTTGTCAACCTGGTGCATCGGCTTGGCAAGGCAACCCCGCAGTGTCGCTCAAGCGCCTCCTACCTTATCGCCACGGCGTATCCCCATCTCACTCCGGCCGTTAAAGGGCAACTCATGGCCCTGTTTGTCGCCCTCTGCGATGACGAGGAAATTATGGTGCGTCGCGCGGCATGTATTTCGCTAGGAAAGCACATGGTGCGTGTTCTTGGAAGTCGAAGTACAGAGCTGATTAACGCCTTCTCTGCGCTCGCATGCGACCCGAGCGACGGCGTCCGTCTTCAGGCGGTGGAGGCCGCCGCTGCACTGCTCAAGGCCTTGCCGTACGACGCGCACGCGGGCGTTCTTTCCTCGGTAAAGTCACTGGTGATGGATGCGTCATGGCGTGTGCGGTACATGGCGGCAGACCGGCTTGGTAAACTTGCCGAGGCCATGTCCCCGGCGGATGTGCGGAGTATTGTGCCATTTTTTTCTTCCCTTGCGCAGGACACTGAGGCGGAGATTCGGGCCTCTGCGGTTTTTAGTATGGCTAGTGTCTTCGCCGTTTGCCGCGACCCGTCTGCAAAGCGGGAGCTCTTGACAGCCGGATGTCGGCTTGTGAATGACGACAATGCCCATGTGCGGATGTGCCTGGCGAGTGCGGTGTTGCAGTCGGTGGGAAACGTTGCAAAAGAGCTGTGGGCCACCACAATTGTGCCGACCTGCACCCAACTGTTAAAAGACCAGGATGCGGATGTGCGGTTAGCGCTGGTGTCTGGATTTAGCTCGATGGGAAACACACCGGAGGCGCGGGAACTGGCCCCCAAACTCGTGCCGGTTGTCGTGGCCCTGGCGAAGGACCCAAAGTGGCGGATTCGCGAGGTCGTGATATCGCAGGTCCCGTTCCTCATCACGTCGCTGGGCAGAAACGCCAACGACGTGGTGGACATTTGCGTGCAGCACCTCGTGGACCGTGTCGCGACGATTCGCGACGCGGCGGTGCGCTCCTGCTGTACGCTGGTGACGGAGAATGGGACGGCCTGGTCGCGGGCCTCGCTCTTCCCGCGGCTTAGCGCGATGACCTCCGCGACGAACTACCTCCACCGCGTCGCACTCGCCCACTTTTACGCATCGCTAGCGGGGGCCCCGGGCCTCGACAACGGCACCGTCTCACAGCACATCCTCCCCACGCTGCGCCTCCTCGCGCAGGACCCGGTTCCGAACGTGCGCCTGAACTCTGCCAAGGCGCTCCTGGCGTTGAAACGGGGCGGGCATCCGCTGGATAGTGAACACGAGTCCCTGTTAAATCGGTTGCGAAAAGACACCGATGTCGATGTGCGTTTTGCCGCATCTGGAGACGGCATCGTTTGAAGCTAGATAGAGTCATGAGAGAGTGAAAGAGAGGGAGAAGGAGTGGATGCGCGTGGTTGGGTGGAGAGCAGGTTGCCCGGTTTGCTTAGAAGGTGGGAATGAGCAGAGCAAGCGGGAAGCAATTGGGGTCTCACTTTGCATTTTAGAAGCACACTCACCTCGTGTCTTTTGTACCTTTCACTCCTTTTTTTTTTCCTTATCTTCGTACGGCTGGAGGCGTGAACTTACCTTTGTTTATGTTATTTTGTGCGTGGTTGTGGGACTTGGCTTTCGAGATGCGACCGCGTAAGTGCCCTGTTGGTTTCCGTCCTTTTTGTTTTGTTTTTTCGTGAGGGGTTGTTGTTGTTTTTTTTGTTGTGTGTGTGTGTGCCCCCAAGCTAGAAAGCCTTGCACGGCCGGGGGATGCCGTCAGAAGAGGCATAATTGCCGGCTGCCGAAAATGAGGGCGTAGATACAAGCCATGTCTGTGCCTGTGCGGCTTCGCCTGCGGGGTGTTGGCCTCTCCAGCAGGGCAGCCGCTGGAGGCGGCGCGAGACGTGATGCTGCCCCCGCGCTTCGCCACGCCGTTCACCGGTGGTGGCGTGTTTGGTATTTTGGCTCCGCCCCTCCGCTGAGCAAACTGCCGCCGCAGTTGTTCTTGGCGGCCGCGGTCAACAGCAACTCCGCGTCTTCCTCTGTGTAGTTGTTTATTTGCCTGTTGCTCTCGGTGGCTGCTTCGTAGCGTGCGCTGCTGCCCCGTGTGGCGGTGCGTCGCACGGGGCCTGCGAATAGGCAATTCACTCCATCTGCGCCGTTTCCGTCCCTTTTCTTTTTCTGTTTGTTTGTTTGTTTGTTTTTTACTTTTCCCTCTTGTTGTTGTTGTTGTTGCGTGAGCCCCGTTCGTGGCTCTCCCGCTGCGTCTGCGCGTGTGCGCCACCTCTCCCTCCCTCTCTCTCTCCCTTCTGCGGTGTGTCTCTCCGTCTCCCGCCGGGCGGGGCGGAGGGGGGGCGGCGGCGGCAGCAGCAGGGAAACGAAAAACAAAACAAAACAAAACAAAAAAGTGGGTTGACCGCCTCATGCTGCGCTGGTCGCTGCGTGCGCTGAATCGCCCGAAGGGGCCGCAGGGGCTGCGGCCGGGCAGGGAGTACCGCCTCACAGTGCCGTACCGCAGCGAGGTGACGATGCTGCGCTGCGCCAACCACCGCGCCTTCAACGCCAACATCCGCGAGTTGTTTAAGAAGCCGCTGGTGCAGAACAACATCAAGGCCATCCCCCGCGACTTGGGCGAGATTCCGCGCAACTACGTCCTGAAGCTGCTCTTCTTCCACCAGCCCATCCGGCTTGTGGATTTGTGGTCGGTGTGCAAGGAGCACGACGACGTCCCCCTGGACTCCGCGAAGCACCTTCGCCTGGTGCTGAAGATCGCAAAGCTGCAGCGGTGGGTGTATGCGGAGAAGAACCAGACGAACAACCTCTTCTACTACTACATTCATCAGAGCCGCGTGCGGGAGGTGCAGGAGATGGTGCGGGCCGACGAAGTACGCAAGAAGGAGGAGGAGTCTCTACAGGCGGTGGAGGCGGAAAACCTGCGGCGCGAGGAAAATGAGCGGCGACGGACGGCATTAGACGAAAAAATTTTGGTGCTGCAGAATCTTCTCGTCTCCAACGTGGCGCAGATTCAGCAGTTTGACCCCGCCTTCGTGCAGGCAAAGCCATACGTGACGGAGGCTGGCGCGGTGAACGTGGCGTGGGGGTGGCACGGCAGCGAGGACAACAGTAGCAGCGGCGTGAAGGGCGTGTAGGCACGGGGCGGTGCCCGTCTCTGGGAGGGAAGGGGGTGGCGCGCGTGGAGGAGAGGGGCGGTTGCCCCGTGCGTCTGTGGGCGCGTTGTTCGTTGAACGCGTGACGCGGCCGGCGGGGATGGCCTCCACCGGGTGTTTCTCTTTTTTCCTCACGCGCTGAGTGGCCTCCGCTGCACAAACTCCAAGAGCTCCCATACGACCCCCTCCTCCTCTTCCTGCTCCATATATATATATATACATACACCTCTCTCTCTCTCTCTCTCTCTCTCTC
>NW_021704167.1:1231-10999 GCF_003719485.1 Trypanosoma conorhini | reverse complement strand
ACTATATATATATATATATATACATACACCTCTCTCTCTCTCTCTCTCTTTGACCTTGCCGCTGTCTCTTGTCCCGTCTCTTTTTTCCCAACGGGTTTCCGGCGGAAAAAAAACAAAACAAAACAAAAACAAACCACCAACAATAATATATATATATAACAGAAGAAGAGGTGGGGAGTGGTGGGGACTCTGAGGAGTGGATTCTGCGGTGCCGAACTCGTAGAGTTTTCCCCCCCCCCGAGACGCTCTCCCCGCAGATATCATTACTTGCGTCTACTTCACTGGCACCACGCGCATTGGCGCTCCCTTTTACGCCGAGGCACACCGGAGGAGGCAGCAGCGGCCAAACCGGGACCGCGAGAAGGAACGGGGGGTAGTACAAAACTAACCAACGGGCTATGGCTGCTGCACCTTGCATTTTCCCACCGTTTGCGGTGGTTGTCCCTGGCTTTCCAGTTGTGACGGAGTTTCAGTGCCTGGACGGCGTGCGTTGGATTACGCCCGTGGGCAACGCACCGGAGTCCATTGTCGTCTTTCTCACCTCCCCCGCGCCGCTCCCGCCCGGCACGAGTCTTGGCATCTACCTCGCCCGAGAGGACGATGGCGCCTTTTTGTACGTGGGTCACTTGTCAAACATGCGACCGAGCACCATCCTGCGTGTGCCATCTGCCTTGCTGAACGTGGATGTTCCGGTGCAGTTGGTGCTTGGAGTTAGCCAGGAGAAGGAGGAGGACGTGGCAAACCTGGGCGCAACACTGGAGCAGCCGCTGCAACAGGAGCAGGCGGCGACAAAGCTGGCCATTGCAGAGCGCATTGTGGAGGATGTATACAACTTTGTCATGTCCTACGGCCGGGTGTTGTCCGCGGACCCAAGTGACGCGCAGTCGGAGGAAACCGTGTACCTTCCCGCCTCCTTTCTGAGCCGCTGGCGAGAGCGTGTGTTGACGAAGATACGCAAGGACGCATCCTTCTGGAGCTGAGACGCAGGCATCTTACGAATTGTTGCCTTCCTTGGCGCTGTTGTGTTGTTTTGTTTTGTTTTGTGTGCGCGTGTGTGCCCTGCTGCTACCCTCACCGACGCACGAAAGGGGCGTGGGCGCTGATCGATGCCGCACTCCCCCCTCCGTCGCTGCGGATTGACTGCGTCCGCGCCTCCCCCCTGGCGCGGCTGGTTGCCCGCGGGGGGCGGCAAGGGACGCGAGGTTGACCGCGCGTGTCCGTCTCTGCAGGAGGGAGCGGGGAGGGGGAAAAATAAAAAGAGCAGAGACGTGTAAAAACGGGCGTCAGAGCTGTTTATTTATCTGTTTGTTTACACACACATTTATATATATAATTGTTAGATTTTTCTTGGGGGGCGGTCACCGCCGCTGCTCCTCCTCCTCCGCCTGCATGCAGGCGTACACGCACACGCACAGGCAGCGAGGGGGAGAGCCGAAGAAAACGAGGGCCGTGCATGCCCATACACGCACGCCCTGGGTGTGTGTGTGTGCGTGCGTGACTGTTGCCACTTCCTCTTCCCTCCCCGCTTCTCTACTTCTCGTGCGTGGGAGTAAAAGGGAGGGGGGGGAAAAAAAAAATGGGTTGACGTTGTTTTCTTCACTGCGTGTCGCTCGTCACTTGCCGCTTCTGCCCCGTTGTCTTCGTTGCCGCGCAAAGGACCACACTGAAGCGCAGGACGCACAAACAAGCAAACAGCGCGCGAGGGAGAAAGAGCGAGAGAGAGAGAGACGCATTGCGTGGATTAGGGCTGAGGAGGAAAGGAGGCGAAACATTGTTTTTCTTTTCTTCCCTTTCCCTCGTAAAGAAAAGGGGGAGCTGCAGAGAAGAAAAGAAACGAAGAAGAAGAAGAAGAAAAACAACAAAGAAAAAAAAAAGGAAACGTGCTGGTGGCTGTAGGCCGCACACACAATCACACAATCACACACACACGCATCACCCGACGATAATAAAATAAAATTTGAACCTTTTAAACAAAACAAAACAAAAAAAGGGGGAAGGGGTGGGGGGAAGTGAACGCCTTTAAAACAAAACAAAAAACAAAACAAAAACAAAAAAAAACGAAAAACATAAAAACGGGGGCACACGGCGTCCTTCAGAGCAGCAAAGTTCTCTGAGAGAAAAAAAAAGACGGAGCACATTATACACACACGTGCAGAAGCAAGCAAAGCGGCGAAGCCGGGGGGTTGGAGGCTTTTGTGTGTGTGAGAGAGAGAGTGGGAAAGAGAAGGAAGGAAGGAGTGTGTGTTCCTTGTTTTTTTTTCGCTACAAGAGGGAAAGCAAAAGCAAGAACAAAGGAGGACGCCAACTAAGCGAAGAGCGCCGCTGGTGGTAGGGGGGCGACGTCCATAAGCGTCAAGAGCAGCCAAACCGCGGTGCAGCGGTGGGAGGGCGGGGACAACTTCTCAGCCCGCACGTAGGCGCGACAGGGGCGACGGCAAGGCGCCCACCGTTCCGGCGTAGCTGAGCGGCAGCGAGGCCGTTGTACTTTTAACTGCGGGGGGTTTCAGTGCGTTTTTCCGCCGTCGCTGGGTGGGGTGACCGGTTGCAGGAAGAGCAATGGGCGCGTTCCCGTCGCACGACACCCCGGAGCTGTTCTACACGACGCTCGTCCCTCGGCCTTCGACGGGCACTCAAGTTGAGGTCTGCCTTGTGCCGCTGCTGCCGCGCTTCTTCAACGACACGCACAAAAAGGCGAAGCGCAAACTCAACGACATTCTCTCACGCAATGGGGCGGAGCAGCCCGCAGCGGCGGCGACGTCGTCGGGGACGGCGACGCCAGGGAGTGCGGCGGCGAGCGCCCCATCGAAGCGGATGGAGCCGACGAGTAGCGGCCCCATCGTGGATTGCCTCATCGCCTCCACGGACCCCTACTTCCTCATCAAGGCAAAGGACGCGATCATGAGCAGGGAGGCACTGCTCGAGCACCAGCAGCAAATGAAGAAAAATAAATCGGACACCCCGGACCCCCTCGCGGCGCCGGCGGAGGCGGAGGCCTCGGCAAAGGAGCCAAACGCCCCCCAACAACAGCATACGGCGCAGCACTCCACCCTGCAACCCTCCTCTTTCCCGCTGATGCGTCCAGTGCCGTTTGCTGTCTGCATCCTGGACCCCGACAACGCCAGCAATGACTCCTCCACAGTAGCGGCAAAGCCACATTCGCTTTCGAACAGGCAACATCAGAATCTTGCAGCAAATAGTGGAAATGTCTTAACGATCAAAGGTCGCCGTCTGCAACTCGTGGGACTGATATCGTGTTGCCTGGGTCGTCAGGTGCACCTTATTAACCCTGCCACCTTTACCAAGACGCAGGTGCTTGGTGGAGGGAATGGCACATCCTCGTCAACTCCGGGTATAGGGGATAGCAGGAAGCCGTGCATCCCCGTGGTGTTAGATGTCATATTTGACGACGTCGAGGCGCATGGGTATCTCACAGAGCATGTCGTGCTTCTAGCTTCTTTAGCGTTTCGAAAGCAATTTGTGAATTCATGCGCCCTTTATTACCCTGCTAACGATAGAGATGTCGAAGCCTCCTTTGACTATTATATGGAACGCTTACAACTACGGCTTGTACTACAGCGGAATAACTACCGCGAACTGCGTATGTTTTATTCGCACTATGCATTGTTAGACATGATAAAGGAGCTTCACATGCAAGAGGCTGCCCCCACGCATTTCTCGCTGTATGAGACGCACCTTGGCGAGTACGGTTTGGAAGTGACCTTCAGTAACAAGTTTCTAGGCACCTGGATGCGGTATGTGGAGAGTAAAATGCAGGTGGACCGTGTCAAAGGTCAACACGTCCGCTGTAGCGCAAAAGAATTTTTGCAGGAGCGTCAACGGTTAATACAGGAGCGACACGACAGCGGGGTTCTTTTGGAGGAGGAGGAAGAGGATGAGCGTCTCTACGGAGGTCCACTGCTTGCAGCTACACTCAAGCAGTGGCTTTTGGCGGGGTCGCAGTTGCTTCTGCAGCAGCAGGCCCAACTCACTGCGGCTCAACAAATGGTGTTCCCTCCCGCGTCTTCGACCGCGGCTGGCTTTTGGTCGCAACTGCCCCCGATGGTGATGGGAATGCCTCCTGGGTGGACACCGAACGTCATGCCATTCAACGCCGCAGCAACGCCAATCCCACTCATGCCAGGCCAGCAGCAGCAGCCGCCACCGCAATTTATGATTCATGGAGGTCGACCGCAGCTGTGCTACCCTTCGCCACAAGCGACTATTCCAGGCACCACCACTTTCTCGCCGCCCGTCGGTATGCAAGTCGTCTCCTCCGCTCCTTCATCTTACGGTGTGGCGGCGCCCGGTATGCCGCCGCAGCAGATTGTGTACATGTTTCCCGGCGGTCAAGTTTACCCGTCATCTGCCATACCACATGCTGCGACCGCACCGGTCGCCTTCCCGCCTGCTCCCACCACGCCGATGTACTTTGCGCAGCCGCCCTCGTATGGGGTTCCTTATAGCTCATACATGTTTCAACAGTCAGCACAGCCACAACCGGCGCCGGCACCACCGGAATAAAAAAAAGAAGGTCAACCACAGCGGCGGTGCTCGCAATGGTGGAAGCTGGAATTCACACAGGCGTCGCAGCGTCGCTTGGGGGCTCAGAGAGTTACGAAGCTAAAAGGAGCGGTGAGCGTGTGTGCGGCTGAGGCGCAAATAATTGGAGCCCGCGGGGGTTGGCCTGGAGGAAGCTGTACACCAATGTGCGTATGTATCTGCGTGCTTGTGTGCTTTTCGGCGTGCGTTTTCTATCTTTGGCCTGCACTCCCTCACATGCATCAACTTTGAAGGAGAACGAGGTGGAGGAGGAGCCAGGCGGACCCGGCCTGTACGCACGTCCCAAAAGGCGTTGCTGGGGCGATGGCGTGTGCCGGACGCCTGGCTCTGCGTCCCTGCAGAGAAGGGGGGGGGGAAGTGTTGCCGGAAAAAACGAAAAAAGGAAGAGGGAAGAGGAAGGGGGCCTTTGAACTGCACAGAGGCAATCTGCACACCTCGTTGAAGCGTGGCCAAATAAAGTCAGGCGGGAAGGTGTGCGGGAAGAAGGAATAAGAAGAAAAAAAAACGAAAACAAAAATCTTTTACAAGACGCGGCGCCCACAAAAAGAAAGGAAGCTCAGTCAGGAGTAAAGAAAATACATGCGCATATATCTATATATTAAGGCAAGGGAAATAATCGGAAACAACGACAGAAAAAAAAAATTTTTTTGTATGAAAGGAAAGTCCTGTGCGTGTTCCTTTGTGCGTGGATGGATGGATGGAGGGCGAGGGAGTTTGTGTGTGCCGAGATACATATAACTGCAATGCTTAACAGAGAAGGCAGAGATGAGGAGGAAAAAAAAAAGTAAAGGGAGGGATGTGGGAAAGTGAGAGGATGCGATGCACACATGATAACGGTAAAAAGAAAGAGAGGGCCATTACTACCTTCCCAGTAAACGAAGAGAGTGAAAAAAAAAACAAGCAAAGAAAAAAATGAGGAGGGGGGGGAAAGGCGAACAAAGAACAAAAGCAGATATCAACAGCAATAACAAGTGCATCACCGTTAAGGAAGAGGAATAAGGTGAATGCGGGCGCAGAAGGGATGTTTGATTGACACACGTAAATGACGAAACCAAAAAAAAGGGGGGGAGGGGCTGTGGAAGGGAGGATTTTGCCTCTACTGAGAAGAACTACAGATCGCGGGGGCATGGCCACGAAGAAAAAAAAAGCGAAAAGGAAAAAAGTAACTGATGAAGTCATGAGATGTTTTTCAGCTTCAACTCTTGCCCTCTGCCCCCGCATTCTTTTTTATTTATTTTGGGGCTTCTGTGTCTGTGGCATACCTGTGGTGCTGGCTCGACGGTAATGATCCATATTTTTATTCTTGTGTTCTGAATTCTTTCTTCCTTTTTTTGTTTATCTACACCGCACTATATTTCGGGTCGTACACGCGTGTGTGTGCCTATGTAGGTATTTATGTGTGTGTGTGTGTGTGTGTGTGTGTGTGTGTGTCTGTGCGTAGGTGAGGTGAAGTGAGAGGTTTGTCTCGCTGCTACGAGCACTGCTGGTGATGACACACATCTGCCCTTTTCGCCTTTGTTACGCCCACTGTTGCGACACATTACACGCATGTATCTCGTTATTTATTTTATTATGAGTTGTACTTGTTGCTGTTCATTGACTTTGCTGTGCCCCGTCACTGTGCGGCTGTGAGCAGTTCTTGCTGCATTATTATTGTCGTTTTGTTGATGGTGTTAAATTTTATTTTGGGCGTTTATGTTCTCTTACTACACACACACACACACGTACGCGCGCGTGTATATATATATATATATATATGCCCGCTGTGTGTGAGTGTGTGTGCCATACTTCCCCTTTTGTTTTGTTTTTTTGGCTTTGTTTTACTACTCCTCGCTGCGTGACTTGTCCCCTTCACAAAAGGGAAAACCGGCGCCGTTGACCCCACTCCATCCACCGCCCCTCCCGCTCCCTGCCGGCACCTCCCTCTCTCTCTCTCTCTATCTATCTATTTCATTCTTTCCTTCTGCACATTTGGGTGTTGTGCTGCGGCCCGCGCGCAGTGGAGCACCTCTTCAACCGGCGGTCTGCGTGCACCGATAGACTCAGGGAGGGAGGGTGGAAGAAACCAGCAGAGGCACACCGCCGCAGGCAACACAGGCACGCAAATACGTGTGGCACCCTCCGAGCGAAGGCGACAGCCGGGGGCCAGCAACACACCAAAGCAAATAACACAGTGGAACAAGGGAGGGAAAGCTGGGAGGAGGAGGAGGAGGCGAGGAGGACAAGTTTCTGCAGTCACTCCTTGCGGAAACTAAAGCAAAAAAATAATAGGCGGACCTAATAAAAGGCAGGTAGTAAGGCGACGAGGCATTCATTATTGTCAGCCACAGCATGGGCGGGGTTCCCTCACGTGATGCGTCTCCTACCTTCTTCTCCCTTCGCTATGGCGCACACGAGGTGGGGCTCATTCCGCTCCTACATGCTTACTTCCGCAGTGAGGAGAAGGAGTTGCGGGGGCAGTTTGTTCGTATGCGCAACGATCCAAGCGTGCGGTACAGCTTCATGCGTGGCACGGAGTACAACATGAGGCAATTACCACCGGCGTCGTACACCGAGGAAAAGCTTGACAAGTTACTTGATGTTATTGATGCAACTCTGTATGACACTGCAAAGGAGATGCTGGAGGATGAAAAAGCCCCACTGCGTCCTGTACCATGTGCTGTTTGTTTTGTTTACGTCAATGGTCGAGAAGGAACAGAGTGTTTTCCATTCTACGGTCGGCGCATAAATGTTATTGGGCACTTTGGCTGCCACAAGTACGAGGATAGAGGGGACGAGGAGCCCTGCCTCTATCTGCGAAAAGCTATTTTAAAAGCGGCTGGGGACCGTACTTTGGAGCGGGTGGTGACGCTTGCCGCGATGGTGCTCAAGGAGGAATTTTTCAGGGCAGCTGCATCGGTTTATAGGGGGCAGGAGGCGACGGAACTGTTTTCGCGCCGCATCTCTCGTCTCTCGCTGATTAGCGGTACGCTGTGGAATAGATATCCTGTGCTAAAATTACTCCATGACACGGCTGCCTTTGCGTGGAGTGTGGAAAATGTGCAGGAGCACCGCGATGCCCCGCGCTTTTGTGCCTACGAGGTACCGGAAACTGGTGAAAGCGGTCTGGTGATGCAGATGGATGGGTCGCTGCTGTTGCGGTTTATCTGGAGGGCGTGCTCCACCGTCATCCCGTCCATGGTGCGTGGGATGTGGGAGCAGTTCGTCCTGGACGACGCGTTGACGCAGCAGAAGGAGCGGGTGATGAGCAACTGGCTGAAGATCAGCCCGGAGGTAAACATCTTCCTGGGGGGCGAGGAATTCACGTCGCGGGTGAAAAACCATCTTGAGAATTTGCTCCGCGAGGTGGTTCGGGCGCGTGAAACCCCGACGGACGACCTGAGCGTCTGGAGCGCAGAGCAGGAGTGCGGCCCTGACGGTAAAATATACCGCATCTTCAATTCACCCATTTGTGGACCATTTCTTGCCACTGTCAATGTGAAACGGGAGAAGTCGCATGGCACCAGCAACGGGTATCGCAAGGCGCAGCAGGCTTTTGAGCCGAAATTAAACAACTTTGGTGCCGCGGTTAAAAGTCGCGGCGGTGTGCCGCTAAGACACATCTGGCACGCGAACATGGGACCGCAAGCGCCCACCACCGGGCTTTTGCCGGAGTACGATGAAACCGTAAATTACATTGCCTCGCCGCGATTCGTGTCGCCGGGACCCTCGACGATCTGCCATATGGCATTGCCTGTTTCAGTGCTGCCGCCTAGTGGCACTTCCCTTGCGGCCACGCACAGTTCATCTGTGGTAGTGCTGCAGCAGCCTCTTAGTCCCACTCCGGAGTCCCTGCCTATTTCCACCATCTCTGCGCCAGTGAGCTCAGGCTTTCTTCCCTTCTACCAGGAATTGCCCAAGCCAACGCCGCTCGCAATGCAGTCACTTGGAATGCCGTACGTTGTGCTCACCAAGTCAGTTTCCGCGATAGCGCAGCAGAATCCGATACCAGTGAACACAAGCGTCACCACGGCGAAGGGCGGCACAGACCGCAACAACGGCAACGGCAACGGCAACGGCAACGGCAACCGTCTCGGCGGCGGCACCGGCAATGCTTTCGCCAAGTGTGGCGGAGCCACCTCCACGTTGTTTCAGCCCCAACTGACAACCCCCGGCCCCATAAATGGGGCAACGTTTAGCAATTTAGTGAACGTAACGACGGGGTTGCAACAAACATGCATGCAGTCTGTAGGAAATTACGTTTTGCTGCCGGATGGGAGAATTGGGCTGCTAGGTTCCGCACCCGTGACCTCAACGGGCTACTTGAATCCCTGAAGTAGGAAAAAAAGGTGAGGGAACACACACACAATATATATATATATATTCTTGTTTTTCTTTATTCACTTTGTATGGCTGCTGTGCGCAACTTCCCTTTATTGCTGTTCGTCCTTGCCTCTTGCGTCGGTAACTGTGCGTCCCCATTTCACGCTGTGGCTTTGCCTGGCGAGTATGACTCTCCGTGCGGCTCCGCGTTGCTGGGCGTCGCACGGGGTCCACTGCGAGCGAAGAAGCTGGAGGCTGTGGGGCTGGCGAGGCCGTAAAGGCGGAGGTGGTGAAATGGGGAAAATGGCGATGGAGCAGAAGCGGAAAAGAGCGGCAGGAAGCGCTTCCTGCCGCTCTTTGGTTTCTTTTACCCGTTTCACCCCCGCCTGCATGCAGGCACAGCGGTCACCAGACAGCCTCCCACCCACCCGCATAGGAGCGGAGGAAGGGAGCTGAACACGAAGGAAATATAAATATTTAAAAAAGAACGATAGAAGCGTGCGGCACAATAAGCCCCATAAACATTCAGCCACTATCGTCTTCGTCATTCTGTTTGTTGGTTGGTTTGCTTCTTATTATTCGTCTTTTTTTTTGTTATTTGGTGGTGGTCTTGCGCCTGTGTAAGCGTCTCATTGCGTGCGTGCGTGGTGTGTGTGTGTGTGTGTGTTTCTGTGGCTGGAGCTCAGTGTGGCGCGATGTCTTGTTACCTCAGCCTGGTAGGCGCAAGTGCAAGGAAGAAGAGGACGGGGAAGTACGTTTCTATTTCCTTTTTCTTTTTTTGACTCAGCACAATTCACGAAGGGAAACAAAATAACTTTTTTTTTTCGTTTTCCCTTTCACTTTATTCTGTGTATTTGACGCCAAGAAATGCGGGCCCCTTTTTATTGTTTTTGTTTCTCTTTTTTT
>NW_021704167.1:0-1206 GCF_003719485.1 Trypanosoma conorhini | reverse complement strand
CCCGTTTTTTACTTTTGTTTTTTGTTTTCTTTCTTTTTTTTTTTTCTTTATTTTTCTTTTTTCGTTTTTCTTCTCTCTCTGTGTGTGTGTGTGTGTGTGTGTGTGTGTGCTGTGCTTGTGTGTGTGTGTGCTGGGGGTGTGTTTTCTCTTGTCTTGTGTGTTCCTGTATACATAAACCTATTCGTGCATTTCCCGCGTATGTGTATATCTATGTATCTCGCGCTTTACTGCAGCAGAGTGGGTGGGGGGAGGGGGTCATAACACGATGGGAAAGTGGTGAGAGGGGGAGAGGGAGTAACTTCACTCTGCTGCTTTTCCACCGCACGTCTCTTACACGTATGGCGTGGGTTATACGTCGAAGTCACCGAGAAACGTGATTATCACTACTATTAGCAGTAAACTACGTTAGCATTAAACATTAGCAATAGTTGTTGGTAGTCTCTATACACGGCTTGCTGTTCCGGTAGCCTGAGTCAGGGGGAATAGGGAGGGGGGAAGGGAAAGGTGAAGCAAAGCCGGACCCCCGCCCCCGCCACCGCCCACTCCCACCCTGCCTTAGCAACGATGTAACGTTTCTGCACTGCAAAGCGTAAGGAAAGAGTGGGGGAGGGGGAGGAAAAAAATAAAATAAAATAAACCGGAGTAAAGCAACTTGTTTTTTTTTTGACTGTGCCTGTAGAGGGGATGGGAACTGGAGGGAAAGGAGTCACCTTTGTCAGTCGCATTGTTTGTTTAGTTTGTTTCTTTAGTTTTGTCGGCTAGTAGAGGCCTGGGGAGGAATGCCCGTGTGCCGACGTGTCTCAGTATATATATATCCCAAGTTCGCCTTGTTTTGGTTCATCCTGCCTTTTTGTCCACTACACGGTCGTATGCCTATTATGCGTAGATACATGTGTTTGTGTGCGTTTCCAGCGAGGCCGTGTTGAACAGGTAGCGTAAGTGCATCCCGCTTTGTTATTGTCGTCTTTTTTTAAAGTTTCTATTCTGTCCACCGATTCCAAATTCCCGCCGCCAAGAACAGCCCCGCACGCGGGGGGAGACGGGGAATCAAAGAGTGATGGATGCATTTAGTTAGTGCTTGGCGGCCCATGATTACTATTTTTATTTATTTATGTGTTTCCGTGCGTGTGTGTGTGTGTGTGTGTGTGCTGGGGGTGTTGGGCGCCTTGAACCCAAACTTTCACCACCCGCCACCCGTGCTCTCTC
>NW_021704163.1:30716-45491 GCF_003719485.1 Trypanosoma conorhini | reverse complement strand
GAGGGGAAAAAACAACAAAATGCTAACTTGTAGTGTGGTTGTTTTTTGCGTGGGATGCTGCGTTGTGTGAAGGGATGTTTTTTGTTCTTTTTACTATTTTTCCTTCAGCACGAGCAGCGTGGGGCAAAGGGGCGTGCGAAAACCAGATTATCGTCATCGATAGGTTTTCTTTTGCCCGCACGCGCCCACAACCCTCTGATGACAAGGAATTTTTACTTCACTGAAAACGATTTGTTTTTATCATTATCTACCGGGGGTGTAGTCCTGAATGGCCACAGCAATCGGTGGCAGACGGGGAAGCAAATACTTTTTTTTGTTACTGAGGTGGAAATGGCAATTGGAAACGAAGTCGAATGAATTGCCACCCCCCACCTCTTGGGCGAGTGGCTCATGCCACAGGCCTACAAAAACTGAAATGCCGTTGGCATGCAGTCCAACGTGGCGTTGTCTGGATGCGACACGCTTTGGCCGTCGCAGCCACGACCTTGAGGCACGTTCCTCTTCTCCCTCCTCTCGCCTCTTCTCCCCCCACCGCGTATCAGCTAGAAGAACAATATTGAGCAGGGAGCACGCAAAGCTCAAGGAGGAGTACATATAGACGTATAAATTCCTGTGGCGAGTAGGAGAGAGAGAGGGAAAGAGGGGCATTGCGATAATCGGGATAAACCGGCACCGCGGCGCGAAACGGGGATGACGCAGACTGTGGATTTGTTTAACCACGCAAAGTCCAGCAGCAGCGAGGGCCGGGTGTGGTCGGTGGACGCTGCGACGTTCAATGAGGTGCCCGAGGTGCCGCGCGTGCTCGCGGACTCGCAGTTTTACCTCGCCTACACCATGAAGCGGCGCCACGTGCTGCGGGTGGTGAAGCGCTCGAACCTTTTGAAGGGCTGCGTGCGGGCACACGCGAAGCCCATCCACGCGGTGAAGTTTGTGAACTACCGCAGTAATGTGGCGGCGTCTGCGGGCGAGGGCGAGTTCTTCGTGTGGGTCGTGACGGACGAAACGGAGGTGGGCAACGGCGACCCCAACCCCGCGGCCCACCTGACGGTGAAGGTCTACTTTAAGCTGCAGGACCCTGTGACCCTCCCGTGCTTCTCCTTCTTCATCAACGCGGAGAGCCAGCGGCCCGACCTGCTCGTCCTCTACGAGACGCAGGCCGCCATTCTCGACAGCTCCTCCCTCATTGAGCGCTTCGACGGGGAGTCGTTGGAGGCATCGCTGCAGCAGAACTGCACCACTCTGCGCGCCCTGAGCCACCCCGTTAGCGAGAACAGCCTGTGCTCAGTGGGCTCCGGTGGGTGGTTCACCTTCACGACGGAGCCAACCATGGTGGCGGCCTGCACGCTGCGAAACCGCAGCACCCCGTCGTGGGCCTGCTGCGAGGGCGAGCAGGTCAGGGCACTGCACCTCCTTGACGCCGCTGTTGCGGAAAACGCCGCCGTTCTCGTGGCCGCCTCCACAAGAGCGGTGTATCAGTGGCTTCTTACGGGAGTGGCGGAGCCCAGTCTGCTGCGGAAGTTCGTCATTGATGGGCCGATTGTTGCGATGGAGAGTTCACGCGAGACCTTTGCCGTCTTTGATGACAGGAAGCAGCTGGCGCTGGTGAGCGTGCAGTCCCCGAGCAGCTTCGTCTGCAACTACTTCATGATGCCGTGTCAGTTGCAGCGCCGCGGCTTCTGCTTCAATCGCACCGCCGATGGATGCTGCGTCTTGGCTGACATGTCAAATCGGTTAACGATCTTTCATCTCAAGCCCTCCCGCAGGGAAGAGCAGCCGCACGGGCAAAAGCCGCCGGCTGTGACGACGGGGAAACGCGGGGGCGCGTCTTTGAAGCCCGACACCACCACCACGACGAAGACGACGAGTGCCACAGTCACCGCTGGCGTGTCCCCCGTCCCGGCGGCGACGGCGTCCGCGTCGCTGCCGACGGCGCAGGCTGAGGGGCCGCGAGTGGGGAAGAAGATCATTGCCAACCTAGTGAGCCAGCTGGGGCTTAGTGCCTCCAAAACGAACGTCGTTGTCGCCGCCGGATCGCCGGCCACGTTGCAGTCCACTGCGACAGCCACTGCGGCTGCCGCCCCGCAGCGGACCAGCCCATACGGGCACAGTAGTCGTCCCGTAACGGCTGGGTTGGTGGCAGCTAATAGTGGCGCCAACGCGACGCAGCCGCCCACAGCCGCGGCAGCAACAGGAACAACAACAGCAACGGCAGACGGAGATGGCGAGGGGTCCTCCCCAGCGTGTGTCACGAGCCCTGCAACGGTGCATGGGTCACGCCCAGCGCTTCACAACTCTTCTCTCCCGCAGGCGCCCACGGACGGCGTGCTGGCGGCAGCCGTGTATCAGTCGGAGGAGGAGGTTCGCCATGCGGTGGCGCAGCTGGATTCTGTGATCACCAACACGTTGCAGGTGCTGAAGCTGCTCCCCGACACGGTTCGACGGGACCACGAACAGCTTCTCAACCTCGGCCTAGAGGCACAGATGACCGAGCTTCAGCAAAGTCGTTCTACGCCGCAAACGCAGCCGCCACCGCGCCCGGCGGCTGCGGCGACGCCATCCGTGTTTGAGACGTACACCCTTGTGTTTATCGCGGACTCGCTCTCCCGCAACATTGCGAAGGGGGTGAAGCGTGGCGTGGACCAGGCCATGACGCTGCACCTCGACCACGAGGTGCGGCACGCGATAGGAAGCCGAGTGCGGCAAACACAGAAGAATATCATCAAGAACCGCATCGATGAAGCAATGCGGGAGAGCACCACACAGTTTGTGGCGCAGGTGACGCAAACGGTGGAGAATTTGGTAAAGCGCGAACTTGCCGAGGTGCTCGGCGGCATCAACGGCTCTCTCACCACCCTCGTAAAGGAGAACGCCTCCCTGCAGAAGGAGCTGAACACCATTATGTCTAGCGGTGTGGTGGAGGAGATGCGTCGCATGCGGAAGGAGCTGTGCACGCTGCGAGAGACGGTTGAGCAGCAGAAGGCGGCGCTTGAGAACTGCTCTCTCCGCGCCACGGGCGCCCTTCAGGGAAACACGCCAGCCCCCGAGACAATTCTCGCAACGGCGCTGTCGCTGATGCAAGAGAAGCAGCACCTCCAAGGACTGGAGTATCTGCTGGCGGCTCAGCAGCCCCCGCTGCTCCTGCAGTTCTTTACCAAGCTCACAAAGGAGAGCGAAAGCATCTACTTGGAACTCGTGGAGAACGCGGCAACGCCGAATGAGGTGTGGTGTTCGCTGCTGCTGCAACTCGTAGAGGCCGCAGAGACGGAGGCCGATAAGGAGGCGGTCGTTAGCATCGCCAGCGATATTCTCTCGGAGCGGGAAGAACTCCTTCATGGCAGCGCGCTCGGCGCCAAACTCGCCCGCGTCATGCGAGACTTTGGAGAGCAGGCGAAGACGGAAACCACGAACCGGTCATTTCTGAAGTGCCTGAAGGACCTGAAAAAGCAGTTGCAGGCATGATAATTGTAAGGAGAAGGATGGTAAAAGAAGAAGACGGAAAAGAAAAAAAGGTCCCTTCCACTAGTGCGGCTGTTAAATACAAAGCGAAGAAGGAATAAAGTGTGTGTGTGTGTGTGAGAGAGAGAGAGCGAGAGAGACAGGGACGAGGAAATGTAACGGGCGCGGCCACATAAGCGTATGTATGTATTTGTGTGTGTCTGTGCGTGCGTGCGTGCGTGCGTGGACTGCTGGAGAGCAATGCAGGTTCATGCCACGACCAGGGCGAAGGGGCGGCGGTGGCCGCCCCCCGGCATCTTCTGCGTTTGTTTTTTCGGAGGTTTGTTTTGTTTTCATGCTTTCATCGTTGCCCTGTTGGTGGTCTTTTTTTTTTCAATTGCAAGGGCTTGCGTGGGTGCGTGCGTCGACACATTTTGTTTGGCGGCCGTTTTTCTCCCTCCCACCCCACCGCCATGCGAAGACGGGCGTGGCCGTTGTAAGCGCAACCACAGTAAAAGGGAGGAGGGCGCACGGGGGAAGATACACACACACACACATAAATATATATATAAATATAAGAAGGACGAAGAGGAAGAGAGATAGAAGGAAATGGATTGGCTGGAAGGTGGGGGGGGATGTGTGCCTTGAGGTTTGCACTGCAGAGATGGTGGCTGCTGCGGATTGAGCCTCCTATCGCCGGATATCCTGCCTCTTTTTTTGCTGTATTTTTACTCTTCCGTTTTGTTTTTCTCTTTTCCCTTCCCACTCTCTGCCTCTTTTCCATCGAGAGTGTGTGTGTGTGGGTGAACTCGCCGCAGCAGGATCAGCGGTGCTCAAAAGGTGTGTGTGTGTGTGTGCGTGGGCCCTATAGGAAGAAGGCGCAGCAAGGGCAGCAGGTAGACTAGTAGCAGGCACAGAAGCGGTGGGGCGGGACGAAGGCGGCAAGAGCAACAAGGAGGAAAAAAGGGAGTAGGCGTGGCGGGGTGCTGGGCGGAGCCACAGTGACACATTACAAGAGCAAAAGAAGGCTGTGTGCGTGTGTGTGCGTGTGTGTGCGTGTGTGTGTGTGTGTGTGTGTGGCACGTCCCTTGCTGTTGGTGTTGCCTCTGCCGTCGCCAGTCATATCGCCCCCTTGTCCTCCTCGTTGTCGTCTAATACAACTTTTGCGCCTACACACACGCACACGTGTAACCCTTCCTGCCACCGTCGAGGTGTTCTCTGGCTTGGCTTGGTCTACTGGGAAGCGGGGAGTGGGGGTGTTGGAAACATTTTTTTGTGTCTGTGTGTGTGTGTGTTTGCTTCGTTTGTTTTCCTCTTGTTTCGTTAGATGCAGCGGCGGGCCTTGCACCAGTGCACGCAGCTGCTGCTGCTGCTGCAGGGGGCACGTCGCGCCACCTCCTCCACCACCACCGCCGCCGCGGCGCGGCGGTGCCACGATGATAGAAGCGGGCTGCTGCTGGGGCGGAGGCCCCGGCGGTGTGCGTCACTCGTGCGGGGGGACGGCGTGCTGCGGGAGTGCCGTCGCTTCGCGTCGATGATTACGCGGCGCCGGAGCCGACCGAAGAACTCCCGCAGCACGCCTCCAGCTGCGGTGGCGACCGCGGCCACGCGGCAGCCGGGGCAGCCCGAAGAAAAGCAGCAACGCCCAACCGCTCCGGCGCCGGCGCGGAAAGCGGCCGTCGAGTCATCAGCAGCGCCGCAAATGCGAACGGCCGCCGCCGCCAAAAACGCGGCCGCGATGCTGCCGAAGTCGGGGGCGCCCGTTAACCCCGTTGCCCGGCAGGAGAGCGGTGCGCCTCCTACCGTTGCCGTCTCGCCTTCGTCTGCGTCTGCGTCTGCGTCTGCAACGGGTGGGGGAGGCAACGCCGCCGCCGCGGAGATTGGTTCTCTGCTTGATATTGAGTCCCCCCTGAATCTGCGCCTTGCGACGCTGATGCAGCAGCCGGGGAAGGCATTCCGCGCCTTTGCCGTGACGTTTTCCACCAAACGTGACATCAACTTTGCCGTTGTGTTTGAAGACATTGCCTCGGGGGCCAAGCTGCAGTGTCGGCTGGATGAGGTGCGGTCGGTGTACATGCCGTGGGTGCGCCAATTCCACGCCTCCTGGGTGGTGCTCTTCGTGCCAACGCTATCGACGGCCAACGCGGTGCTGCTGGAAAACGCCGTGCTGTACAACGTCACGGGTCGTGCGGATGCCTCTGAGGCAGGGGGAGAAAAGGCGTTGGAGGAGCCCGACCACGTCTTCATGTCCTACAGCAAACTGAGAGAGACCCTGTGCAAGACAAAGCGAGACGAACACGTAAAAACAGAGCTGCTCAGTAACGCCATTCTTAACGCACACGCGGAAGCGTGGCGGAGTTTTATTCATTCCCCGGGATCCTGCTCGCCCATGGAAGTTGTGACAGCCGCCTTTGAGTTCCGGGCCCAGCTTGGTCAACCACTACTCAACAAGCAACTCCTTCACGCACAGCTATCTGCGGCGGCCACGGCGCTGCAGCAGCCTGGCAAGCGTAGTGCCTTGTCATCCTCGTCCGCGGCGTCGCGTGGGTCTAGTCACGGGACTTCGCGGAAGAAGGAGTCCTGGATGCTTGTCTTTGTCTCCGCCCCGCTGGCGAGCGCGTCCGGGGCGGGAAGTGTGGTGCCGCCCATGCAGGACCTCTTGACGGGCGAGTTTGTGGAGCCGCTACTGCTTGGGGAGAAGAGCGTCATTTACATCATCGGCTCCGGCACCGCAGCGGAGTCGTTTGCGCAATTTCCGCTTATGCGGAAGGGAAAACAAAAGATGTCGATTCTACTGCAGGACATAGAGAACCAACTCGGGCTGCGACGCCCGAACCGGCCGACGCTTACAATGACGCTGATTCAGGCGCTGGACCTCTTCTCGCGGTACACCTGGATGGGACTGATGCGGACGGAGGACGGCTCACTTCGGGCCCCGCGGCCGCCACGGAGCTTCACACCGCTGCACCGGCGCTCCGTCACCTGTGAGATTGTGCCCACCTTTTTGGAGTCCGCGCTTGGGCACGTCGCACACAACTTAGGGGCTGGCGGCGGCGGCGCCCTGGGCGTTGCCGCGGGAGGGGCGGGCGGCGGCGGGGCCATGGCGCGGGGCAAGTTGAACCGGCGCCTGGAGGAGCACATCAAGGCCATCTTTAATAGTAATGAGCGGCTTGCGCTGGAGCAGGAGTGGCGCACGAGGCTGCGCGGCTTTGGGTGCTTCTTTATGGAGGTGAAGTCCGCGAACGTGACGGCGGCTCGCCGCGCCGACAACCCCTTCTCTGCTCGAAATGGGATTGTGGAGTTTCACGGGCAGCTCTGGCGCTCGCTCGACGCGGAGGCGGCAAACCCGCCGCCGGTGGAGACGCTCTCGGCGCGGCTGGCGGCCAACGGGGACGTGAAGGCGTTTGTGGAGCCGGAGCGCTGCGTGCCCGCGGAGCTCCCGATCAGTAGCGGGGTGGGAGGGGCGGCTGAGCCCCGCGCCGCCAACGCCATCCTTGTGGCGTGGGACGTGAAGCGGGCGCTGCTGTTCCTGCGGAGCAGCGGGAGGCTGCAGCAGTTCCTGCACAACGGGGGCCGCATCTGGTGCGCCCAGTACGCGCAGTACCTGCTGAAGGGTTTTAACCACGACAACCTCGCCACCATGGAGCGCACCCTGCTGCACTACCACATTGGACAGGCCAAGCTGCACCCGCTGGAGAAGCTGCGAATTATCTTTGAGCGACAACTCGACATCGCCGTGAGCACGCGCCAGTTGATCTCCATTTTACACCGCATGGACGGCCTCTTGGCCGCCACGGAGATGGAGCTTCGTGGGCTGCAGATCTCCCCGCAACCAGACGTGACGCAGTTTTCGCTGCACCTAAAAAGGTCGCATGAAAAGCTGGAGCGGCTTGTAAATGATAAAATTATGGAGTTCACTACAGGCATGGACGACGAGGTGCGGAAGCGGATAAACTTCCGCTCTCCGCAGGACATTAGCACAATCATCTACGGTGGGGCACTTTGCCGTCACCTGGGGGCTCGGTATGTGCCGGTGCAGACGGCACGGGTTCCCGTGACGGCGCTCTTTCCGCACGCCGTCTGTCGTGTGACGGCGACACCGACCCCAGTGGCGTATACGCAGCCTGAAAGCCTGATTGCGCTCAAGGCATCCAGCAACAGCAGCGGGAGTCGGTGGGGCAAGACAAGCGTGACGGAGAGTAAAGTGCGGGCGGCGTTGGAGACCATCGACAAGTACACCACACGCAACACGCTAGAAAACCTATTGCACTGCACGGCCGTGGTGGTGCTCACGTGTAAGGTGCGTCCGGGCAACTTTCTTGAGCTGGTGTGTTTGCACTGCCCCAGCACTGACCCTGGCGATGAGTTGAAGTACAGCGTTGCCATTGACGACGTTGTGCCGGTCACTGATGAGCCCGAGATGCTTACCGTGACGCAGCTGAAGGAAAAGATTGTCAACTACAAGCCCCTGCGGGCACTACAGCCGCTTAAAAAATACGGCAAGAAGAGCTACGACCTTCGCAACCTGCTCATTCTCACAAACTGCACCCACGACAAACTTGCCGCCCTGGTCGACACAGGAGTTGTGCAGGCCATTGCAGAGACGGTGCTGGGCCCACACTCTGCGGATGAGTTCCCCTCTTGAGCGCGTGTGTTTTTGCGATTTACAGCGTGCACTGCCGCCGCCGCCGCAGGGCGCGGACAGCTTCGAGAGTGACTTCCTGGGTCTTGTAGATGTGGCGGAGCATGCGGGCCTTTCTGCGCGGGGAAACTGGGAGGCCCTCGCACGGGAGTTTGTCTCCGTGGGCGGGTTTGAGGGCGCCCTCAAGGCGCTGGTCTCCCACTGTGCGGCGCTGGTAGGCACGACGCGGGACCCGTTCCGCACCACCCACCCGCTCCCCCTGTCACTAGCGGCCGAGCTTCACGGACTGCACGGCCAAGAACGGGCCTCAACGCGTGGGCTGCTGTGGATTGTGACCCCGGCAAAACTTCACCCGCTGCTGCATCGCTCCCTGCGTGGCCGCAACGCGTCCTCCGGGGCGGACGCCATTGAGCGCATAACGGTCCTCCTTTCCTCCGACAAGCAGATTGACCTCTCCTTCTTCAAGGCCCTGCAGCAGCTGCGTTTTACGGAGAAGAAGATGCAGCTCTTTGAGGAGGGCGCCCTCTTCCGCGCGGTGCTGCCGGAGTGTAAGGACCGCGTCCATGGTGAGCTGTGCCACACCGTCACCGCCACCGGCCGGCTGTCGTCGCAGTCGCCAAACCTGCAGAACATTCCGAGGGAGGAGGACTTGCGTCGCCTTATCGTCTCCCGCTTCGGTAGACGCGAGGGGCGCATGATTGAGGCGGATTACAGCCAGCTGGAGGTGGTCGTGTTGGCGGCACTTAGTCGCGACGCCCGCATGCTGCAGGAGCTGCACGAGAAGGTGGACTTTCACTGCCTCCGTGTCTCGCTCATGACCAAGGAACCGTACGAAGATGTGGTGCGGAAAGCCAAGCGGGAGAAGGATCCACATTACATTCAGCTACGGCAGCAGGCAAAAACGTTCTCCTTCCAGCGACAGTACGGTGCCGGTATTGCCACCATTGCCACCACCACAGGCTTGACGGAGCAGGAGGTGGAGCGCCTCATAACGGCAGAGGAGCAACATTACCGGGATTTGGGTCGCTACTACCGCCTGGTCATGGACTGTGTGGAGGCGGGCGCGGATCGGCTGCTACGACTGCGTACACTGGACGCGGCCACGTGGTCTCCCGCCCTGCGACGCATGATTCTGCTAACGGAGCCGTTGCATTACTTTGTGGTGCCTACAGGCAGCAAGTTTGACTTTGCAAAGGACAAGAAGAGTATTCCACGACTGAAGAATTATCCAGTACAGGGCCTGGCGGGAGAGATTGTACAAATTATGTGTGGTAGGATTGTGCGTCGTTTCTACGAGCGAGACAACTACGGCGGGAAAGCATTTTTGGTAAACACCGTCCATGACTGTGTCTGGATTGATGCACACGCCTCCGTCGCGGAGGAGGTCATGCACGATGTCTCGGACATTATGTCTTCCACCACAAAGGTGATGAGCAGCCTGTGGCCTGACATGAAGCTGGATGTCCCATTTAAGGCGGAGGTGCACATTGGTCCCTCACTAGGGGAATTCGCAAGGTAAACGCGTTGTAGTAGCTGCATCCGTCTTTTTCTTTGCTTCTCTGCGTGAGTGGTGTGTGTACGTGTTACTTTTGTTTATTTCTGGACCGCAGGCCGCGGGCACAAGTGTGCCTTGCGCACTGACGAGTACATGCATAGATGTAGGTGTGTGTGTGTGTGTGTAATTTGCATAGAGGGGACCCATTGAGTGAAGGCGGCCGTGCATCGATCGTCCCTGAGGCTTGCGCCTCTGTGCCTGTGCATGTGTGAGGCTTCTCAGACCCCCATAGTCACACGCACGCACGCACGCATTGGGCGGTGTCTGTGGGACGTGGGGCGCGTTGTTCTGCTTGTTGTGGCGGCGACCCCTCAAAATAAAAATACATAATAAAAAAAGAGGTAGCAAAGGAAAACATAATAAATGAAGTGAGATGAGGACGAAGGCGAAGAAAAGGAGCGGGACTTGTGGCTGCCGGAGAGAGGAGGTCCCTCCGTTTCCCATAGAAGTTGTGATGTGTCGCGGTGGGGCACACACGCACACGCACACGAGAGGATAACAAAATACGTAGGGAGGAGCTTTCGCAAGAGTGTGTATGTGTGGATGATTGTTGCCGGGTTTTTTTTTCTATTTGGTTTTAATGAGACAAGGAAGGAGCAACCAGCCGGTGTGTGAGGGGCTATGAAGGGGTGGGGTGTGTGTGAGTGTGTCGTTTGCAGTGGAATTCGCTGCCCAGCGGCATTCCGCGAGGGAAGAAGAGGCGGCTGCTGCCTGCCTGCCTGCCTGCTTTTCTGGCGCTGGGCGCTGGCGCCGCGTGTCACACGCGCGCGGCCCGCGACGAGGCGGTGGGTTTTAGGCGGGAGGGGAGGGGGAGTGTCACCGCCGCCGCCGCCGCTGTTGAAATGTTTGCGGGTTTCTCTCTCAATGTCGGGTGCGCCTCTATTTATTACAGCTGCAGCCAGATTGCTTTAATGCCAGCCTCATCCTCCTCATCGGTAGAGCACGCAGGGAAGAAAAACTGGCGTCTCACTCTCTTTCTCTGCGGGTTTCAACGTAAATGCATTTTTTCCCTGCGTCTCCCTCTCCCTCTGCGTATGTGTCTGCCCGTAGAGTCGAACCGTTGCGGCCTCTCAGTATTGTGCATTCTGTGCTTACTACAGGAGCACGTGCACTACGAGCACCACACACACACACACACACACAAGAGAGAGAGACATATCGAGGCGAATGGATTTCTTGGAGGGGACGGAGCAACTTGTGGCGAAGTGCGCGGCGTTGGGGCTCACGATGCGGGTGGACGGGTGTGAAGGCGCAACGACGCACCCCGCCCTGACGCTGCAGCCGCTGGGGATGCACCGCGGTGAGTTTGACACGCTTTGCCGCCGTCAGCTGCTGTGGAACGAGGCCGTGAATAACACGGCGAGGAACTTCCCCTTTCTGCTCGAGGCGCTCCGTGAGACGGCGGCGAGTGACACGGAGTTCACGGGGAGGCTTGTGGGCATCCTGCGGGAGGTCTACCTCGGCGCCGCCCCCTACCAGCCCCTCATGCTTGGCGTCTTTCGCACCGACTACATGCGCGGTGGTGCGGCGCCGTCGGCGCCGGCGGAGGCTGACGCGGCTGCGGCGGCCTGGAAGAATGTGGAGATCAACACCATCAGCTGCTCCTTTGCTGGCCTCTCACCCCTTGTCAGCGACTTTCACCGGCACCTCGCCGCCTACCAACGCGCACTCCGGGGCCGCGGCGGTGGCGGCGCCGCCACCGGTCTCAACAGTCAGGAGGCCGCCGCAACCCGCGACCTCGACGACGGCGAGACGTTGGAGCGAAGCACGACGGTGAGGCTTGTGCCTGCCGCGCTTGCGGCTGCGGTGGCGGCGTGGTTGAGGCAGCAGCAGTTTACCGCCCGCCGCGCGGCCTACGAGCAGGCGCTGCCACAGCCGTGCCGCTTGCTAGACCCGGCCGTGCTCGTTGTCGTACAGGAGAACGAGCGAAACACGGCGGACCAGTTCGCGCTGATATTGGAGCTGCTCGAGTCGCACGGCGTCCTATCCCTGCGGCGCACGCTGCGGGAGTTGCATGCGAGTCTGCGGCTGCATCCCGCGCCCGACGGACCGCCGCTCGCTGTCGTCGACGGCCGCTACCCGGTGGCGGTGGCGTACTTTCGCAGCACGTATGTGCCGGAGGACCTTCCGACGGAGGAGGCGTGGGCCGCGCGGCTGGCGCTGGAGCGCAGCAGCGCCATTAAGTGTCCGAGCATTCCGTACCATCTGCTTACGTTTAAAAAGTTGCAGCAACTTTTCTGCGACGTGGACAACGTTCTCGTCCCGATTGCGTTTGCCGGCGACGCGGCGAAGGCGCAGCAGCTGCAGAGCCACTTTGTGCCGCAGTACTCCCTTAACCCGGCGGAGGTGGGCGAGGAGGCGGTGCGGCGCGTCATAGCCGACGCCCTGCAGCACCCCGCGCGGTACGTGCTGAAGCCGCAGCTGGAGGGCGGCGGAAATTTGCTCTCCGGCGAGGCCATGCAGGAGGTGCTGCGGACCACAGAAGCTGCGGATGCGGTGCTTTACCGCAGGGTTCGGCGGGAGTATATTTTGATGTCTCGCATCAACGTCCCCGTGCGCTCCGGCGCCCTCCTCGTCCACGGCAGCGTGGTGCAGCTGGAGAACAACCTCTGCTCCGAGCTTGGCATCTACGGCGTGATTCTCTCCGACGCGGACGGCTGCCTGCTACGGAACGAGTGCGCCGGCTACGCCGTGCGCTCAAAGCCGGCGGACGTGGACGACGGCGGTGTCATGCGGGGTATTGCCGCCCTCGACTCACTGGCGCTCGTGTGAGCAAAGCAAGAAAAGAAGAAAAGAAGAAAAAAGCGGGTGGTCGATAGCCCCACTTGGTGGTAAGGCGAAGCAAAAAAAAAACGATACAACTTCATGCGTCCTGTACTATTCTCCTCTGTCTTTTACTCCCGCAGCCACCAACTGTGCATGGATGGGATGTGCGAACGCGCTTGCCAGTGTTTCCCTTCCTAACCCCGCCTCTTAAGATCCTGTGGACACGCATGCATGCATGCGGCAAACCCCGCGAACTTGTGGAGCTGTGTGTGTGTGTGTGCTTGTGTGTGTGTGTCTTGGCTACCTGATAAGCCTGAGAATAGACCTTGCTTCTTTGCTTCTGTTGTTTGAAGGCCGCACAGCACCTACGCCGTCTTCCCCTCTTTCCCCTCCCCACGCACGCGCCCACACATACGCGAGCACCGGCCCCTGCCACGTTCCCCACCCACGACTGGGCAGTCAGCTGCAGATGGGCTCCTCTCATGAGTTGCTGCGGCGTTACCCCATTCGAAGAGCCGCCAGGTCACCCACGAGCAAATGATGATTCTCATCTCGATTCGACAGAACGCATTGCACCATGCTGCAGAAAACTACCGCAGAGAAGACTGACACCCCACCCACCTCTCTCACTCTCTCTCTCTTGTCGGTGCGCTCATGTTTGTGCTTCGCTCCCGTTGGGTGTCAGACACGAAGGATGACAAATTTTGGTGCGGTGGTGAGCGAAGCTGCGGAGCTGTGTGTGTGTGTGTGTTGCCCACTCACCGAGGCAGCGTTGTGACAGTAATTTGATCTGTTTTTCCTTTGCCTTTTCTTTACTTTGCCCCTTGTTCTTTGCTCTCCACACTTGCAAGAAGATCTCATTTGGAAGCATAAAAGGAAGGGAAAACGTACAAGGGGAGAGAATGCCGCCGCGCTTTGCAAGGAGCAGCACCACGCCGTTTACGGAGCGTGTCGCCAACCTGTTTCGGATGTACAAGCGTGATCTCTTCTTTTCCTGCGTGGCCCTCGTCGCCCTCGGGATTGTGTTTCGCCGGGAACTGATGGTGCACGGCGTGATTGGCGCCCCGCGGTGCACGGAGGTGAGGCCCAAAGTCGAAAGGGAGTTCGGTAAGGGACGGCGTCAGCGGGGCGGCGCCGAAGAGGGATGAGGCGAGAGAGGCGGGAATCGGCAGGGGCGGGGGTGGGGGACAAGCGGGGGAGGCCTATGCTGCCTTCCGCGCACACGATGAAGTTTCGCAGACCCCTGCGTCGCTTTATTTGGGGCTTTTCGCGTACTTCCCCTTCGCCCTGTTTTTTTTTCCTCTTTTCATTTTTGCCGCCCTCGCCCTCGCCCTCGCCCTCCCTCGCTGCAGCTATTCCTCCACCCACTTTTCCGTGTGCTTCTGTGGGGCGTGTTTGGTGTTGTTTTGAGGTTGTTGTTTTTTTGTGGAGGGGGTGAGGGGGGTTTCTCCAGGCCTTTGCGGCTCGAGTGGGAGTAGGCGGCACTCGTTTGTGTGCGTGTGTAGAATAAATTGTAGGCGAAATGGACCGAGCGGAGGCCCGTGGCTTCTCGTTCGTCTGCGGCCTGCCCGCCTGCCTGCTGCGTGGAGGCCGGGGCGGCGTGGGCTCACGGTGTGCGCCCCTCTTTTTTTTACCACCCCCCGCAGCTTCAGCGTGTCAACGGCTCTCTGGCTGCCGCTGCCACCGATGATGATGATGGTGACGACAAACCCCCCTTCCTCTTCTCTTCTTTTCATTTTCTCCATGCACCTGCTCGGCCGCAGGGAGTGCATCTTCTCTCTCTCTCCCTCTATCCTTCTCGCTTGGGCTGACGGAACAGTGGCTTCGGCAGGGACCGTCACCGCACGCTCTTCCGGTGCCCATCTGTAATTCCCTTCCCACGCGGCTGGGCCCCTTCCGTTCTCGCTTTGGCTCGCGGCGGACGGCCTGGCGAGAGAGGCGGGCGCGCGGGTGTGGGAAGGGACACAAGGAAATCAGGCGGAACACGACGGGGAGGCGTCATAGGCAACAATTCGCCACAAGTTTTTTTTTTCCCCCCACTTTCTCAAGGCAGTATATATATATACATACCGCAGCATACAACCCCGTTTTCCCCTCTCTCTCTCACGCCGTCGCTGACTGACTCGGCAACTACACGTCCATTCAGGGGGAGGAGCGAAGGTGGGAGCGAGCAAAAAAAGGAAACAAAACAGAACGGAAGCAAAAAAAACAGGAAGGGGAGAGGATTGAGCGGCAGGCACAGGGAACAGGAGACCACAAGGGTGATTCACTGAGAAGCAGGGCAGGGAGGAAGGAAGAACAAGAACAAGAACAAGAACAAGAACAAGAACAATAAGAAAAAAAATTTGCCCCACTCATATTCCTCCCCCTTTCTCTC
>NW_021704163.1:12923-30423 GCF_003719485.1 Trypanosoma conorhini | reverse complement strand
CAGTATATATATATACATACCGCAGCATACAACCCCGTTTTCCCCTCTCTCTCTCACGCCGTCGCTGACTGACTCGGCAACTACACGTCCATTCAGGGGGAGGAGCGAAGGTGGGAGCGAGCAAAAAAAGGAAACAAAACAGAACGGAAGCAAAAAAAACAGGAAGGGGAGAGGATTGAGCGGCAGGCACAGGGAACAGGAGACCACAAGGGTGATTCACTGAGAAGCAGGGCAGGGAGGAAGGAAGAACAAGAACAATAAGAAAAAAAAGATTTGTCCCACTCATATTCCTCCCCCTTTCTCTCTCTCTCTCTCTCCGTGGTGGCGTTGGGGCATCCTCCTGAGGAAGACTGACTGTGGCGTGCATGTCAGTTAGAAAGCCACCGCTTGCTTCCAACAGGGGAGGGGCGAAACCCACGGCGTTGCGCAGAAACGAGGCGGGGACGGGGGATCAGACGTCGCGTGGTGCCATTCCCAGTGTGCCTAGGCCCGTCCCTCCGCGCAACTACGCCCGACGTGGCAGTGGCAATCCTTTAGCGCTCAACTCGCAACGCGGAGGCGCGTTGCCGTATCAGACTACCAATTCGCTTTTTGCGGGGAGCGTTGCACAGGGCAAAAACGACGAACCCGGCCCTCGCAACGGCAGCAGCGGCAATATCTCCCCTGGACAGGAGGAAGAGAGTGTTAGTCCCACCGCTGGCGGGGTAATGCGTAGTGGAAACGGCCGTGGGCCCGTAGGGCGACGCATGCAGTTGAAGGCTAGTACGAAGCGGAACTCCAGTGAGAATGTGGCGGCCGTCTTTGGGGGGTCGCTTCTCATGGGTGTAGACCGCGCAGGCAACGGCGGTGCCACACGGAAGGTGTTTTCAGGACCACCGTCGTCGCGCGTTCTGGCAAATCAGGGAGGTGGCGGCGGCGATGGCGGGCAGTACCGGCCGCACCCACCAGGAAGCGGGGGTCCGAAGTTCAGCGTGCGTCCGATCCAGTTTGCCCTGAACGCTAATGGCAACCAGCAGCTGTCGCCGGTGCCACCGCGACCCCCAGGTGCGTTTTCTAAGCCTAAAAACGTCTTGGAGATCGCACCTGTGCCCTTGCGTCAAGGCAATAGGCTTTCACATGACACCGTGGATCCATTTGCTACCACGCACGTCCTTAACGGTGTAGGCACACGGCGGGCCTCCTCTGAGCCAGATGAGGGAGGGACGCGGTGGGGCAAGGACACGTCGTCACCGTTTGCGCTGGCGCCTGTGAAGCTGGAGCAATTAGCCTTACCACCGCCAACATCGTCTCCGCGGATGGCGTCGGAGCCAAGTGCCGCTCCCTCGCGTTACGGCAGTCAAGGTGGTACAATGGCAAATGGTGGTAAATTGTCCGCTGGTGCCCCCGAAGACGGCGCCAACAAAAGCAATATTCTTCAATACGACTTTCGAGTCGTGGCTAGTACAGGGAAGACTTTTAACTCCCCCATCAAACTCACAGTTGGCGTGGGTAGTCTTCAGGGACTGCGTCCAACAATGGAGGATGAACACTTTTTGCGGTTGAATGCAGCTGTAGCGGCGGGGCAGCCGGTGTCCTTGCTTGGCATTCTTGATGGTCACTGTGGTCGTCGGGTGGCTGAGTTGGCGTCAAAGCATGTACCGGATAACTTTATCGCTCACTCAGCCCTTGGTGAGAACAATGCATTAGCTTTTGTAGAATCTATTATACAGGCAGATCGAGCCATTTTTCATGCCCTAGGCAAAGGCACATGTGGTGGAACTGGTGCTAGTTGCGGCAGTGGTGGTGGCTCCACGCTTATTGCCGCCGCCGTCCATGGGCGAATGCTGTACGTGGCCTGTTTGGGCGATGCCAGGGCGGTGCTGTACGATGGTAACACAACCATCCCCATGAGCGAGGATCACAAGCCCACCACCAAAAGAGAGCATACACGTATTCTTCAGTGTGGCGGGTTTGTCCAGTTTGGTAGGGTGTGTGGCATACTTGCCGTGAGTCGTGCCTTAGGGGACTACGAATTTAAGTTCAACGGCAATAGATTCATTGCAAACCGGGAACTAATGGTGTCGAATGTGGCCGATGTTCGCCAAATCAACTTGACCGATTCCAGCAAATTTCTCTTGCTGGCCTGTGATGGGTTGTGGGATGTAGTAGAAAACGAGGAGGCCACACAATTCGTGCGAGACTTCTTAAGTTACACGCCAGATGTGGGTTCCTCGCCGGAGGCCACGAAGCGTGCGCTTAACAATTGTTGCCAAAAGCTCGCAGAGTTCGCCGTGGATCGCGGCAGCACGGACAACGTCTCGGTGATGTTGTTGTTTTTCCACGACGTGGCCGAAGTGGTGGCGGGGTTTGACCGTCCCGTGGGCGCGGTCGCGGCCCCCCTCCCCGCCCAGGCCGTGTCGCCGCGCCTCAGCGCCCCGAGTCGAGGACCCCCATTCGGTAGCTCGCTGTTTGACGGAGGCTCGCACACGGCCCGCGGGGCACCGGGGACGAGGCATGCACTGTTTGGCTCAGTCTCCTCGTGGCAAGGACGCGGTCGCTCTATATGGTGATGAAAAATGTTTAGCATGCGTTTTTTTTCTTTCTTTTTTTTTTCGTTTGTTTGTTTTGGTTCTTTTTTTTACTCCTTTTTTTTCTTCTTTTTTTTTCTTTTTTCCGTGGGAAACTCTGGATGAGAGAACGCATGGCGGCAGGACAACGCTCCCTTCTAACTGTCCCTTTTTTTTTTCTTCGCTCTCTCTCTCTCTCTTTCTCTCTTGTTTTGTTTTTCTGTCTCCTTGTTTGTTTCTGTCCCTGCTTGCATGTGAGTCACTTGCCGGGTCCACTGCGTGCCGCCAGTACTACACGTGCACCGCTTACGTGCGTTATTTGTGCGTATATGTTGCACGTATGTAATGCGTAATGGTGTGCGTGGTTGTCTCGTTCCGCCACACGGGGTGGGCTGGGAAGAGGAAAGAAATTTGGGAAGCAAAATAAAAGAAAAGAAAAGGAAGAAAAAATCAAGAGAAGTTTATCTGAGACGGGGGCCGGGACGGCTATAAACTAAAGTGAATATAAATAACAAAAAAAAACGACGATGTCCATATTTGCAGGCACACCCACTGCTCCCAGTTGCACGTGCAAATGAATCTTTTGTTGTTGCCGTCGTCGGCGTCGTCGTTTTTGGGGCTGTCCTTTTACTCTTCTTCTTGTTTTTTTCTTTCTTCTCTCTCTCTCTATCTGTGTGTGAATGTCTGTCTGTGTGTGTGTGTCTGTGTGTGTGTGTGTCTGTGTGTGTGTGTGTGTGTGTGTGTGTGTGTGTGTGTGGTTTTCTTTTCTTTTCTTTTTTCATCGGTTTAGATGCGATGTGAGTGAGTATGAGGCTATGTAAATATTTACTTCTATACATACTAGCTGTACCTTCGCCTTTTATCACTTCCTGGTCTTCGTGACTGCAGGTCTCTACCATCCACGCTGTGTGTGATGTGATGTAAACCAATCTCCATGAAAAAGAGGGAAATGGACGACAGCCGCCAAGGACGAAAAGAAGGCATGCTTCTCCCTACTTGACAGCATCTACTCATATTACTTTCTCTCTCTCTCTGTGTGTGTGTGGGGGGGGCTTCCCTGACTTGTTGGTCTCCCCTCTCGCTGGCTCATTCCTTGGCTTTGTCGCCGTTGGGGCGGAGACGTGAGAGGGCGAGGGACAAGGGCAGGAAGCTGCGAAATGATAAGGAGAGAGAGAGAGTGAGAGAAAGCGGGCGTGTGTCAATGTCGAGGAAACGGCTTCTCGTCGGCCTTCTTCTTCGTTTGTTTGTTCATTTGTATTGTGCTTGTGCGGTTGATCCACTTTATTTTGTTTTTTATTTGCTCATGTTCCTAATTGCTTACCTTTTCCCCTCTTCCCTCTCCTCCTCGTTTACTTCGGTGTTGTTGCTGGTGTTTTTGGTTATTTGTTTGTTTGTGTTTTGCGCGTGTCTGCCTTTCTGTTTGTGTGCGTGTGTGTGTGTTTTTGTTGTGTGTGTGTGTGTGTGCATCTGTCATTGAGGCGCCGCCGTTTGTGTGGCGCCCGCCCCCTTTTCTCTCCCCCGCCCGCCGTCCCCCACGCACGCCTCCGCGCGGTCTGCCCGTCGCCGCTCTTGAGGCGCCCAGCCGCGTGAGTGGGGGGAGGGGGGCCGAGGAAGCACGCCAGTAACGGCGTCGGAGTGAAGCGGCGGGCGGGGGACGGGGGGCTCGCTCTCACTGCTGTACGACTGTAAAGACGGAGGGAGGGCGCGCGCGCGGGAATCGAATGAAGGGGAAAGTGCCGGAGAAGGGGGAAAAAAACGATTTGCGTGGGGGCACGCAGTGTGGCTGTGGTGCAGCGCGGCGTGTATCTTTCCTTCGCCCGCGTTCCGTGGCGCTCGGTCGTCCTTCCGTGTGTGTCTGTGCACCTGTCGCCGAGGCCGTGGGGGGCCGGCGCCTGCGCGGCCGCATATAACACACGCGCTAGAGCGACCGCCGTGCAGGGAGGCGGCAGAAACAGAAGCGAAGAGAATGGCGGAAAAAAAAGAGAGAGAGAGAAGGAAAGAGAAAAAAGGAGGAGGATGTAAAAGGAGTGAGTGAATGCAAACGTCAGTGTTGCTTTGAGGGAGGGAGAGCGAGGAGCGTGAGAGGAAAGAGTGTGGGTTGGAGGAGGCAACCAGCAGCACGAAGGAGAATGAAAACGAAATACAGGGACAGAGACGTAAAGGCGTGCCAAAATTGTATTTCATCTTATCTACGCCCATCTTCCCGTATACGCGCATATAGAGAGAGATGAATGCATATATATATATGTATGTATGCATGTATGTATATACACATCTGCCTTCGTTGTGGCACAATATCACACACCACCCACTTAGACCTTGCCGCGTGCATTCTTAAGACCCACGTGTTCCCCCCACCCCCCTGTTTTGTTCTGTTTTTCGCGTTCTCCGAGTTGTTGTGTCGTGTCTTGGGTTTTTCTTTTATGATTTTCCGTTTTTTTGTTGTTGTTGTTGTGCTCCCGCCTCTGGCGGCAGTGCCGTGATTGGGTGAGCACCGAGGCGAGGAACACGAGCGAAGGCGATGTGTGAAGTGTGGGTGCTGTGCGGGGCGCTTTCTGGGCGGCGAACGGGCGGCGTTCGTGTCGAGGTATTTGTTGTTATCTTGAATCTGCCCTTTCCTCCTTTGTTGTTGTCGTTGTTGTTTCCCCTTTTTTCTTTTGTTTTGTTTTGTTTCTGTTTTGTTGTTGTTGTTGTTTTTTTTTGTTTTGCCCCCTTTCTTCCGCTGTGTACTTTGTTTGTACTTTTCGCGTGCTGCCGGCCTCTGCTGCGTGTGCGGGCCTCCGGGTCCGCCCCGCGGGCCCGGGGAAGCGCCGTGTCCGCGAGACTTCCTCCGCCGCCCCGCGGTCTCTGTGCCCAGACACACACGCGTGCGCACGTGCAGACGAGCTCTGTCTCCCTCTGTGTCTTCCCTCTTCGTGGGCCGCGCAGCGCCGAGGAAAAGCCGCAGGAGTGAAAAAGCGACAAAAGAAAGAAATAAGTAAAGGGTGTAGGGAGCGATCCGCTGGGCGGGGAGGGGGGAGGGACTACCGTGCAAGGGAACGCAGTCCGGCCGGCCGCCTCTGGTTTCCCCGTTGTTACTTGGGGAGGAGGGGCTTCGCCACCCGCACCCGCACCCGCATTTATCCCTCTCACAGTGTGTGTGTGTGTGTGTGTGTGTAGTTAGTACGTGCATACGGGCGTATACATTCCTATAGAAACAAATAGGCTGCCTGTGGGTGTCTTGCCTCGCTGGCTCTCTCTCTCTCTCTCTCTGTCTGTCCCTGTGGAAGTGGAGGCGAGGCGAAGGATGCTGTCGACGGAGGAGCTTGCGACACTCACGCTCAAGTCGCCGTTTGTGTACGAGTACGGGGACGCGCCGTACTTTAAGCGGTGCCTCAACGAGTTCCCGCTGCACTTCTTCGTGCGCTACCGCGCGAGCAAAGACGACCCCTCGCAGCACCGCTGGTCCCGCCTGTTGGAGGTGGTGGACCGCCGCCCACCGCGCACCGCCGACGCCGACGCCGCCACCACGACGCCGCCGCCGCCGACGGTGGCCCCGCTGTCGTGGAAGGAGAAGTTTTTTTTCATCGCGCTGCGTGTGGAGGGAGAGGACAAGTGTGTGGAGCTCCCGCGCCTCTCCAGCAAGCTGCCGACGGCGGCGGAGGTGATGGACTACTGCGCCCGTCGGGCCGAGTCGCAGCTGCGGGCGGGGGCCCGGCGGGAAGGGGAGGCGGACGCCGACGACGTGACGGGGGTCACCGCGCGGGCGCAACTGCCCACTGCAAGGGAAATGGCGGAAATGCGGGCGTTTCGCCAGACGCACATCGTCAATCACCGCTGGACGCCGGAGGAGGTGGAGGCGATGCGGGAGCAGAATGAACGCATGGGCCGCGTGGGTGCCTGCAGCGCCCCGATTCGGCTCACCGTGACGTCGCTGCATAACATGCGGCTGGAGACCGAGCTTGGCATTGCGTCCAGTCGACACGTGACGGGGCACACCGCCACCGCAATGGAGCGGCGCAGTTCGACGCAGCTGAGCTTCAGTGGCCGCGCCAACTCCCCGGCCACACCGCAAAGCCCTGCACAGCCGCAGGGACTCTGGGGCAGCGGAAGCTCGCTTGCCGACCTCACCGCCACGCCGCTGCCGCCCGGCACGCCACTGGAGTCCTCGCCGCTGCTTTCGCAGGAGGTGCTGCAACGCTGGGAGGAGAGTAAGCGCGACGCCGAGAGTTTCTACGCCTACGTAAGCGACGACAATAGAAGTGCGTACATGACAAAGATCGCACAAATTACGTTAAAGAACTATGAGCGGAACAAGCTCGATCGACTGCGTGGGATTGCCAATGAGAAGCGTCTTGATCGTAGAGGAAATTTGCTGGAGTCTGGCGGGTTGTGGATCGTTGATGACGAGGTGCGTGCCCAGCTGGCCCGCAGGTATCAGATTGAGCAGGATGGCGAGGCGGGCACCGCTGGTGGCGGAGATGCAAAGAAGAATGCGACGGAGGCGCCTACCGATGACACGGCGACGCGGGAGACGGCTTCACCGCCGGTGAGTGAGGAGGATCGCATGGTGCAGCGATTCATGGCTTGGCGCAAGACTCAGGACTTCTCCTTTGCGTCCGTGCCGGATGAGTTCATGGCGACAGTCGACGAGGACGCCGTGGAGGATGACACGGCGGGGGCGCAGCGACCGCCCGCCTCCACGCGATCGCCGGAGCTGCTGCTGATGGACACAAGCCCGCAGAGGGTGGCCTCCCAGCTGCTGCACAAAGCAGCAAGCAGCATGCTAAAGCGGCCATCCTCTGCCCGCGCCTCCCTCGCACACTCGCAGGGCAGCTCGACGAGCCTGGAGAGCGAGCCACCGAAGAAGTTCGCGCGTCGCGCGTAAACTGCACAACCTGGTGGCTGCTGGAAGAAGGAAGAATGGAAAAGGGGGAAGGCGGCAGGCGGCAGGCCGATTTTGTTCCTGCGCTCTCCCTCTCTTTGGGTCCGCCCCCCGTGTGTGTTATGTTCTGCCACTTTTTCCCCTTTGTTGTTATTTCGATTTTGTTTTTTTGTTTTCCTTTTCATTGGTTCCCCACTTCCCCCGTCCCTCCTTTTTTTTTCTTGGCCCTGTCGCTGCGTGTGGGGGGCCGCTGCCTTTTCTTTCTCCCTCAATTTCTCTGGGAACCGGGGCCGGGGGAAGGAGGTGTGGAACATAATATCTGCGCATACGTGTGTGTGTAAATATATATATACGTGTATTGTGGAGCAAAAAGTGAACGGTGGTTACCCTTTGTACGTGCGTGCGGGCACTTGTGTGACGCGTCCCTCCACGCGCCTTCGTTCTCGTTCTCGTTCTCTCCCTCTTCCTCTCTCTTTTCCCTGGCTACTCGTGTGCCCGCACCTGCGTTGAAAACACGGCGGCAAGGTCCTGTTGAGCGGCGGGGGGCGGGGAGCGGTGGTGAATTTGGGAATACTAAAGAAAAGGGGGGGCGGGTAGTCCAATGGAGCGGCAGTGCTTGGCGTCCTCCATCCTGCAGCCGCTGGCTCCTGATCCCGGCACCACGACTTCTGCTGCCTCGGTGACCCGTCAGAAGCGCGCGCGGGACTCGTTTCTTTACGACCGCAATGGGAAACGTTTGAAGGGCCTAAAAGGCGAGGCGGCGAAGCTCATGCACAATCATCGTTTTTTTAGCAGCGCGGAGGAAATGCACCACCTTGAGCAGACCCTCGCGGTAGGCCAACGTTCCATGGATGCGTTGGCGGGCGGCAGCGGCGGCGGGGCAGGTGGGGCAGGCACACACAAACTACCTGCGTTACCCGACATGTTCGGTGTCGTGCTGCCCACCGCGGCGTCTGGCGGAGGAACAGCCGAGGCAGTAAACGGTGAAGGTGTGGCCCTTGGTGCGGTGGTCCCGCCCATGCACCGCTGGTCCCTTGTCCAGCGGCGCCTTGTCGCCGTAGCGCCGCAGTCGAGGGACACAGCGGGTCCATGTGCCTCGTCGCCAGCGGGGTTGCCGCGGGTTGGCGCCTCTGGCTATCGCTGGGTGCGGGCGGATGCGTTACTCGTAGAGAATGCCCTCATGTCTGCGGCGCTGGCAGAAAAGGAGGAAGACAGGGAAACTGATGGCCACTGCGGCGGTGGCGGCGGTGATTGTCGTTGCGGGCGCGTGGATCTTCCAGGTTCGTGGTTGGCGGCGCAGCACCTATCTGTCCCTCCGGAGGTGGAACTTTCCGTCCTCCATGCCTCGACCGAGCCCTCGCCCTTTGCATTTCTTACCGTCTCCGCCGAGGAGTACGCGGCGATGGGACTGGGCGGTGACGCGTACCAACCAGCTGTGCTCTCGCACGAGGGCGCCAACGACGCCGGTACGGAGCGTTGGAGGTTTGACTTCGCGTCCACGTGCAAGCTGCTGGCGCTCTACGAGCAGTTTGGCAACTTCGCGGTGGTCGCCGACCGGTGGCGCTACACGTGCGCCCGCGACACGCCGGCGGGAAGTATGGCGACCTCCACGCACGCCGCCCCGCCCGTGGAGGTGTTGATGGAGCGATACAAACTCGTCTCGGAGGCGGTGTTGTGCCACCGGCTGCGGCGCCTGCAGGAGGCCCTGGAGGACGAGGAGGGCGCGAAGGCCGGCGGTGGCGCCGCCCTGTCGCCCTCCTGCAGCTCGAAGCCCCACAAGCGTGTGGCGGTGGGCGTGAGTCCGACGGGAGAGCGCGCCCCGGCGTCAACCCACCCACTCATCTCGCTAATGGAGAAGCACCCGGTGCTGGTGGCCCGGCGGCGGCGGCAGGAGTGGCTCACGCAAAGGTATCAGGAGCTCAGCGGAGGCGCCGACCCCGTGCCGTCGCCGCACGAGGAAGCGGCCGAGGAGGCGAGCATGCTTGCCAGGCACAGAGCTGAGGTGATGCAGCGATGTGTGGAGTCCTCCACCGCGTACTCCGCGTCGCCAGCGCCGTCACGGCGGCCGATCAGTCAGGCTGCGTGTAAGGGAAACGGCGGTAAGGCGGACGTGTCGCTTTTCCCGTCGTCGTTCCCACCACCTCCGGCGTCGCCCTTCTGGTACGATGGGCTGCTGGAGCAGTCGCGCCGCAGACGACTGCGTGAGTTCCTCACGCACGAAGCAACGATGAATGTGCCTTACTTTAGGGCAGTCATGGCGGAACAGCGCGTGTCTAGCCAGGCAGCGGTGCTGTTTGACAAGCTGCGGGTGTTGACGAATGGCACTGCGGCTGCTGTTCAACAGGACGAGGAAGTCTGTCGCGCGAAAGGTGGAAGATCTCTAGGGAGGCGGTCTGCATCTGACAGACCGAGAGGGTTGGCGAAGGGCCGCAAAGCGCAACAGCAGCACCAGTCTGCGTTGGACGCCATGGGGGAGGACAGTTACCAGGGTGTGCAGGAAGAGGTCTCCCGCATCCCGCTCCAGTGTGAACGACTACGGCTCTGCGTGCAGGCGGGATGGTTTCTCCCGCCCCCTGTCGTTGGACCCAACAATAAACCGACCGGCGGTGGCAGTACGGTGGCAAATCGGGCGCTCAGTAATTTTGCAGAGGCGCTGCTACTGAGTTTGCCTCCCACGGTGCCGCGGCTGCATCTGGGGGTGGAGCTGGAACTAGAAAAGCACCTCTGGGAGGATCACCGGGCTCTGTGCGACGACAGTGCGGAGGTGCAGCAGCTTCTGTGTGAGGCACGCGTGCTGTACACGCAGAACGTCATTCTGCGTCGCTTTGCGGGGAAGTGCGGCGTGCTGGAGGCGTCACTAAAAAAATTGGCGAGCGAGGCGGCTGCCGAGATGTAATTGAAAGGGGAGGATAAAAAAAAAAGTGGGGAAGAGGCTTATTCCTCGTTTTTTTTCTTTCTTTTTTCCCCCATTGGCTGGCGGATTTGTGTTGTCTTCCTCCGCTGCTGCGTTGTTTTTGCCTCCTTCTGCCCTCGCGTTCAAGCGGTGGTGCTGCGGCCCACGCATACAGGGGGGAAAAAAAGGAGGGGGGTGCGGGGCGTTCCTGTTTGGTTGAGGGGGGCCGCGCCGCCCCTCCCCCGCACTCTCCTTTTATTTCCCTCTGCCCAATTTGTGTGTGGGTGCCTGCGTGTGCCGGGTCGTCGTGCGTGATGCCTTCTCGCCGTTCGGCTCCTGTGAAGTAGGGGGCGGCATGGAGTAAACTCCGTGTCAATCGTTTTTTTTTTTTCGTCTGGTGTTGTTGTTGCGTTTCTGTCGCCAGGCGGGGTCTCCTTCATGCGTGTGTGTGTGGGGACGCCGCATCCCAAGGAAAGCTTCGTGGCAGTTCAGACTCTCCCGTTACAAGCGGCACGCAGCGCGGGCAGGCGCATACGCCGCGGCGTGCATGTCCCACGTTGCCCTCCAGCGCTGGTGTGCGGGGCCGGCAGGACTGCGGCTGCGCGTGGGGGGACGCACTGCGGCAAGGCGGGTAGGTTGTTTTCTGTCCACACGCCACGTAGCCGTCTGTGCCGCCGCACGGGCACTCAGCAGCAGCAGCAGCAGCGGCGCCAGTAGAAGTGCTACGCCTCCCGCCTCAGATGGAGGCAGAAGAACGCGAAGCCCACAACTGACGACGGTGGAGATGTTTTTTAAGCTGGTTTCGCCGCTTATCGCCACGGCCCCGTGCGTGACAAGGACCGCCACGTTGTACGGCAACCTTCCACCCAAGCTGGGTGAGGTACTGGACACCGTAGACCTCACCGCGCGCGAGAGCAATCAGGGCACACATCGTTGGCTAAGAACTTGCTTTGGCACACTTGCAAACGGGCTGCGGAGGCTGCAGGCCACGAACAGGATTAGTCACTGGGGCGTGTACGTTTCTGAGGATGGGGTTTACGTTGTGAAGGCCTGCAGTGGTGAGGAGGCCGAGAAGGCCTTTGCTGCCGTGCGTGCGTCCCAGCTGCGCTTCAGCCAGTGTGAGGCAGAGTCGCTCCTTGAGGTGTTTAAACCGGTGTTTCCGTGTTTCACGCCGCCGCCGCCGCCGCCAGAGCCGCGTGCGTTGACAAGTAAGAGGAAGAAGAAGGGTCAAGTGCCAGGCGGCGTGTTCACCCCGCAGATGCTTGTGCCGTACGTGCCAACCTTCTTCATTCCCATGGAGGAACTACTCGCGGCCCTGCCAGAGGGCTACACGGCGGCGCACATTGAGCAACTATTCGCCGCCACGGGGACGCTGGAGATCGTGACGCTGGAAGGCGAGAAATTTGTGCGACTGCACGGCGGAAAGCGTTTGGTGGATTTTGCACGTGACGGCGCAGGCGAGGCGGCGCATGCGCGATGGCGGGAGTATCAACCTGACCCCTTTCTCTGTGGGCCCCTGCACCGGCTCTTCCCTGCCCTCGCGCGCTGGGTGCCGCTGCGCCGGCTTATCACGGGAGCCCCCGCCCCGCTCCTCCGTGCGCTGCTGCCGTGGGAACGGTACAAGACGCTTCTTTTCTTTGCGCAGATGCAGCACGTCTTCAGTTTCACGCCGGAGGGTGAGGGCGCGGTGTGCTGGGTTGCCCCAGTGACTTGTTTGTCGTACCACGACAGTCCCACGCCGGCAGCGGTGTCGGAGCTGGCGGGGCTGCTCAGCACGCAGCGTGTGTGCATCGCGGACCTCCTGGCGCAGTCCTCCCACCGCATCTCCGACCACGCCAAGACGCAGATCATCATGTACTACGGGACCCTCCTGAACTTCCTCCGGGCGCACGGCGACGTCTTCTGCGTGGTGGATGACACCTTCGTCGCGGCCGTGTCGTCGCGGGGCACCGCGGAGCGAACGCCGCAGACGCTCGAAGACAAGCTGGAGGAGGCGCTCGTAAGCCGCAACCGTCGCACCGCCCAGAAGATACGCCGTCGCATGGCGATGGAGAAGGACCCGGACAGCCCATACGCCGACCGGGATGTCCTGCTGGACGCCATTCTTCGCTACGTGCCGCAGAAGCGCTCCATCTCGCTCAGTTTTCTGCTGCGGTCGCTCCCGCCGTCCCTGGCAGAGTTCCTCCCCGGCAAGCCGCTCTCCATGTTTCAACAGGCGCCAGAAAAAATACGCGTGTTTGAGTACCGCTACCGGCATCGTCTGCATCTCATTCGCCCCGGTGTGCCGCTGCCGCCCGGTGTCCTGCGGCAACACTACACCGAGCCGGAGCTTCTCTTTTTGTGCGCGGCGGAGCTTCAGCAGGCGCCGCGCGCCATGGTTGACCTCTACGGCAGGCTCCCCTACGGCGCGAAGGAGGTGATCCGGCTGCAGTACAAGGGTCTCTTGGAACTCCTGCGGCCCTACCCGCACTTCTTCACGGTCGTGTTCAAGGATGCCCTGCGCCTCGACAGCCGCAACGCGCTGGTGACGCTCATCCAGATGCCCCCAACGGTGGCGCTGGGCGAAGAGGACTACGGTGCCACGGCGCCAGAGGGCCCCGTGCAGCGGCAGCAGCTGGAGGACGAGGACAAGGCGGCGATGCAGACGCTCCCCGACGAAATACGAAAGACAATGCGCGTGAGTGACGCCGAGTAGCTCTCCGCATGTGGCCCCTTCACTGGTAGGAGCAACGAAAATAAAAGAAGGAAATGAGGGTCAGCACACACACAAAAAAAAAAGTTTTTACGCTTAAAGGGTGCCTTAAACTAATAATGCCTGCCGGTGGTAAAGAGGCACCGCTGCTCCGGCTCCATTCCTGTCCTCGTGTCTTTTCTCCCTCTTGCTCCTTGCCGCCCCTCTTGTGGAACCCCCGTCACAGATCTCACGGCAAGCCAAAAGCGCGCATTACGCAGATATAGGTTAAAGAGAAGAACAATACCCCTCGCCAAGGAGCAATGACAGAAGTCAAGTACGAGAACGGCACCCCCACGTTTGAGGGCAACACAGTTGTCAAGTGCTTCAAGGACAACGGCAACGGCCTCCTTTTCCGCCTTGTCAACGACGAGAAGAAGCAGTGGGCCTTCTACAATGACACAAAGGAGTACAACATGGTGGTGAAGGCGGCCTTCGGCAAGGACAGCAAGGTGGAGCCTTTGGGCTCGACAAAGATGGAGAAGGATGAGGAGACAGGCGAGTTCAAATGCGAGGTCCAGGTCGCTCCTCTCGCGACGGAGCTGTTCGTCGGGGGCGAGCCCAACGGCTACAAGCTCAACTTCGAGGCCAACCCCATTGTCAAGTAGACCCGGTGCACTGGGCCGCTGCCGTCACGGGCACGCAATTCTCCCGGAGGCTGGCTATTTCTGGTCAGTCGTCCCCTTTTTTTTCTTTTTTTTTCTTTTTTGGTTGTTTCTTACTAGGAATTTTTGTTCGCCCAGGTGGGCACCTCAAGGAGCGGGAAAAGACAAACGAGGAAGGGTTATTCGTCGTAAGATCATTAAGTTTCTGACACGTGTGGGTGTGTGCGTGTGAAGGATTCTGTACTCTCTGCGTCTGAGCGTGTCGGTGTGTGCTTGTTTGTTGCGGTTGTTGACAGAGGTGTTTGGGAAAAATTTGTTTGTTGGTTCTTTTTGGCGCTTGCTTCTCTCTTTGTTTCCGCCCTCGCGCTTTTTTGTCTCTTTGCATCCGGCGCGTGTCTTGCGACGACAGAGCTCAGAAGCATGGCCGACGATCTCTCGCAGTTGGGGGTGAGTTGGGTGGAGGAGTCGGCCCTGCGGGAGGACGTCGTGGCGGCAGTGGACGCCCACGGCGCCGCAGAGGCCGCGGTGGACGAGGCGGAGCTGCGCCGCCGCTGGGAGGCGCTGGAGGAGATGGAGCACGTCGTCGCGGAGCTGCAGTCGTTGGCCGCGAGGCCGCGCCAGGCCGCCGCGGCGCCGAAAGGGGGGCTGCAGGTGTTGCCGGGGGGCGGGGGCGCGGAGGCGGGGAGAGAGGCGGAAAACGCCGCCGCCGTTCTGCATTTTCGCCTGGCGAACGCACAGAGGGAGGTGGAGAACCGCGCAAAGCTGCTGCGTCGCTGGCAGGTGGAGATGGAGGGGCGACAGCGCAAGCGGGTTGAGGAGGCAAAGCGGCGAAGGCGGCTGTCGGAGGCGGCGGCGGCGGCGGCGGCGGAGCGAAGCAGAACGACGAGTGCCTCCGACGGCGGTAACGCCTCCGTGGCCCCTGCGGGTGCCAAGGGTGAGGCGCATGCTGCGGCCGCGAGGCGCGTGCCTGGCGTGCAGGTGGCTTCCTCCTTGGCATCCCTCACGGCTGCCGCGTCGCCGCTCACGGCAGTGAGTAATACGCGGCCGGAGACGAAGTTCCCGCTACGCGCCCGTGCGGCCCTCAAAACTGCTGCGACGACGGCGCAATCAGGGGCGGCGGCGGAGCTGCCACGGTCTCGTGGTGGTGGTAGTGGTGGTCATGCGGCGACGACGATGACGCCCGCGGAGTACGCGGGTGGCGCCATCCTCCCCTCACTTTACCGCGTCACTCTGACGCGCTCAGATGTGCGGTCAAAGTCTAGGAAGTACGCAGATGACGGCGACCTCGATGCGTTCCACGCGCGGCAGCTAAAACGAAAGCGGTTGGAGGAGGCTGCTGCAAACATTGCGGCCTCACAGTTGGCCCCGACGGTCCCCGCTGGCACGGTGAAGGCGGAGGTGGGCGCTGGCCCCGGCTCCCTCGCCGTAAAGCAGGAAGTCGGAGATAAGGATGGAAGCGGCACCTCTTGTGCCAACGCGATCGACGTTGATGCACTGATGGAAGAGGAGGATGAGGACGCCGGTGAAGACGTTGTGCGGCAGGTGATCATGCACGGTGGCGGTGTTAGCTGTGAGACTGGAGGTGAGGTTCACTCCGTGTCTCAGGGGAGGCAGGAGACGTTTGTGTCGCTCGTGCCTGGTATCTCTCTCTCGGCCGTCATTTACAACCGCTTGCTGGAGCATCAGCGAGACGGTGTGAGCTGGATGCTGCAGCTGCACACGCAACGGATAGGCGGCATCCTTGGCGATGAGATGGGCCTTGGGAAGACGATACAGGTGGCGGCGACGCTAAACGCCCTGCATCATGCGCAGCAGCTGCGTGGTCCCTGCCTGATTGTCGCCCCCTTGACGGTGCTGCGGCAGTGGGTGGCGGAAATGCACCGATGGGCTCCATACATCCGGACATGTGTCATGCACGAAAGCAGCGCCACCACAATGAGTCGTGAGAAACTCGTTGAGTCCATCCAGGCGACGCCGGCGGTGCTTCTCACAACCTACACCGCCGTGCGGCAACACTGTCAACTCCTGCACAGGGCAAAGTTTCAGTATGTGATATTGGATGAGGGGCATAAAATTAGTAACCCGGAGGCCACCGTGACACTCGCGGTAAAGTCTTTTCCGACGCCGCACCGTATCATTCTCTCCGGGACGCCCATTCAAAACACCCTGAAAGAGCTTTGGTGTCTCTTTGACTTTGTCCGGCCTGGCCTGCTTGGCACCATGACAAGGTTTGTGGGGGAGTTTGAGGAGCCGATCAACGCAAGCAAGGACGTTCGCGCCTCCCCCCTCGCGTTGGCCACCGCCGTGGAGTGTGCCCAGGCACTGCGCGAGCGCATCGCCCCCTACCTGCTGCGGCGCCTCAAACGGCAGATCATGAGCCACGCGCTGCCGCAGAAGTACGAGCGCGTCATACGCTGCCCCTTAAGCGACGAGCAGTTGGAGGCGTACGTGGAGCTGCTGACCTCCGCGCGTGTGCAGCGGCTGTTCAGCAGCACCTTGACGGACACGCAACTGATGGGCGGGTTGAATCGCGACGGCCGTGACGCGAGTGGCTGCCTGCACACCGCTGGACGACGCTTTCAGCTGTTTCAGCGGCAAAACCACGGCGGCATTCGTCTTGAGGCCTTCCGCGTGCTGAATGAACTGCGGCAGATTTGCAACCACGTGGACATTTTTCGATTGCGGCAGGCGGCGGCGGCGAACGGCAGCGAATACTTCGACGACGACGACGACGACGAGAATGATGGGGTGGAGGCGAGGGCAAAGCGGCGGCGCGGGACGCACCTTTCGCTGCGCAGCAACCGCCCGGTAAACTACGCGGGCAGCGGGAAGCTGCAGACGCTGCAGAAGCTGCTGACGGTCTGGCAGCGCGGGGGGCAGCGGGTGTTGGTGTTCTCGCAGACCCGCATGGCGCTTGACATCATTGAGAACATGTGCGAGCAGGAGGGCTTCACGTACATCCGCATGGATGGCAGCACGAACAGTCACCACCGGCAGGAGCTCATGGACCGCTTCAACGAAGACGACGGCATCGTCGCTGCGCTGCTCACGACGCGCGTGGGCGGCGTTGGAGTCAATTTGGTTGGCGCCAGCCGCGTGGTGCTGTTCGACCCCGACTGGAACCCCGTCACGGACGAGCAGGCACGCGAGCGGGCGTGGCGCATCGGCCAGACGCGCGACGTCGGCGTCTACCGTCTCATCGCCAGCGGCACCGTGGAGGAGGCGATCCTCCGCCGGCAGCTCGCCAAGACGTACGTGACGGAGAAGGTGCTGCACAACCCCGCCCTGCAGCGTTTCTTTCACCAGCAGGAGAGCCTCACGGAGACGTTCTACCTCGGCGCGGAGTACGACAGCCGCGTGCCGGCGGGAAAGAAGCACATCCTCGCGGCGCAGGATATCTCCCCCCTGCTGGAGGCGGAGGAGGCGGAGGAGGAGGCGGCGGGGGTAAAGCAGGAGGGGGCGGCGCCTGCCGTCTACCGGGTGCGGGCCCCGTGCCCGCAGCCGCCGCCAACGTCGTCGTCTTCGTCGTCGCCCGCCGCCGCCGCCGCCGCGCACAAGGCGGAGACGGCACTGCTGCAGGACCTCGTGGACGGGCAGGAGGTGCGGGTGTCGGGCGGAGACGCGATTGCGCGGCGCCTCGCCCGCCTCTCCGCGGCGCAGACGATGCAGCGCGTGACAAGCACCACCCGCACCATTGCGCAGCAGCAGGCCGAGATGCGGGCGAGGGCCGCAGAAGAAGTAAAAGATGAAAAAGTAAACTGAAGGAATGCGCCTTTGTTTCTATTGCTGCGTGTTTGTTTGTTTGTTTGCATCTCCCCCTCCCACAAACCCGCCCGCGTGTTTTTCGGTGCTGCTGCTGTT
>NW_021704163.1:0-12578 GCF_003719485.1 Trypanosoma conorhini | reverse complement strand
GAAGGCCTCCCTCCCCACGTTCTCCACCACCGTTACAAATAGGCAAAATTTATTCTTCTTTTTTTTTGTGTGTGTGTGTGCGTGTGGGTGTCTTTGCTGCCTATAGCATACACACAGTTGTACACGTATTTAGAGAAAGTTAGAGAAAGAGCGAAGGACGTTGCTTTACGAGAAGCGGCAAGGGTTGGCCTCATTACTATAAACACATAAATATATATATATATACACACACTCTCTCTCTCTCCTATAAACGCGTGTGTGTGTGTGTGTATATAGTCATATACGCACCTACGGCGCGCCGCAGTTGACGGAGTGGGCGGAGTGGAGTGCGGCGGAGGCGGCAAGAGGAAGAGGAAGCAGCAGCAGGCGGGGGTGGCGACGTCAAACCGCTTTATTGACGTCCGTGCGCGCGTTAGGGGCTGGGAGGGTGGGGGCAGAGGCAGGTCGTCGTTGCCGCTAGCAGCAGCAGCGCCATTCCCACCGCGGGGGGCACACGCACCTGCGACGCCGCAGGCTTTTTGTCGACTTGACGTTTTTCCTCCGCTTGCTTTTTCTTTTGGGGAGGAAGAGGAGGGGGAGGGGGGGCTAAAGTTTCTCACGCGCATCCGATTTCTGCCTCACCTCGCCTCGCTTCCTCGTCTTCCGCCGTGCGTTCTCCGCGACCCTGCGTGAGGGTGTGTTGCCTGCTTGACCTCCTGCCGGTATATCCTTCCCTTGGGCGGGGGATTTCACGGGTTGCCGGCGCCGCTTCCCCAAATACACACAACACACGCACAGCCAGGCCGATAAGGGCACGACCGGCGTGCGCAGTTTGGGCGTTTTCATTTGTTGCTTGCTGGGATCGGTGTAAACATATATTTATTTTCCTTTGTGCGTCTGAGTTTTCCAGCCACCCACCCCGCTCTCTGTCTGTGCCCGGCTGCGGGTGTGTTGCGCCGCGTAGACGATGCCGAGCAGTCAGACCACCGGCCAGCCGCAGCAGCAGCCACAGCAGCAGGCCTCCTTGGCGGCTGCGGCGGCGGTGGCGGTGGCAAGTGAATTTGTAGCACCGCAGCCGCCGCCGCAGCCGCCGCCGCCCGCGCAGCCGCAGCCGCAGCAGCTCACGACCACCACCACCACCGCCGCTGCCGCCGCCACGACGAAAACGACGAAGAGTAATAGTGATGGTAATCCCACCGCCACCGCCGCGGCGGCCGCGGCGGTGGTGGAACATGCCCATCTGCGTCCGCATGGGCCACTGTCCCGTCCGTCTGTCGCGTTGTCGGAGGAGATCATGTCGCTCTACCAGCTTATCAACAGCAAGTACAGCGAGGAACGGCGGCGGCGGCAGCCGGGCCCAAAGTACAACGACGGCTATGATGATAGGCATGGCCACTACCTCGTCTTCACCGGCGAGGTGATCTGGGGACGCTACACTGTGCAGGGGGTGCTTGGTCGTGGTAGCTTCGGCACGGTTCTGAAGTGCTTTGATGAGAAGCATCAGGAGCAGGTGGCGGCGAAGGTGATTCGCAACGGGGAGTACTTCTACAATCAAGGCCTCATGGAAGTGGACATCGTGGCGCGGCTGAACAGCCTGCCTATCCTTGAAAACCTTGTTGTGCGTCTCGGAAAGGTCTTTGTTTGGAAGGGACACCTGGTTCTGGTGTTTGAGATGCTGAGCATGAACCTGTTCCAGCTCATTCAACGCACGAACCACAACGGGGTGAGCCTGGACCTCACTAGAAAGTTTGCCTACCAGTTGATGTTGGTGTTAAGGCAGTTGGAGCAGCATAACCCGCCAATTATTCACTGTGATGTGAAGCCGGAGAATGTCGTGCTGCGGGACCCAAGTCGCAGCTCCATTCGCCTGATCGACTTTGGAAGCGCCTGCTACCTGCACCAGGGAGCAAAGCTGTACAAGTACGTGCAGTCGCGGTTTTACCGCAGCGTGGAGGTGATCCTGGAGCTGGGCTACGACACCGCCATTGACCGCTGGTCCCTTGCCTGCATGTTGGTGGAGCTGCACACCGGTGTCCCGCTCTTCGCTGGAAAGAACGAGTCTGACCAGCTCGCCCGCTTCATCGGGGTGCTGGGGCCGCTGCCCGATGACATGATTGAGCGGAGCGCAAAGAAGGACGTCTTTTTCCTCGACTCCCGGCAGTCGCAGCGGGGGGCCCTCCCGCAGCAGGCCACGGGGAGGGGGCGAAGTCCCGTCATGACGGCGTCAACGCAGCAGCGGGAACATGTCGCCTCCCCGTCTCCGGTGATTGCGGCGGAGGTGCTGAACAGCCTCTCCGCGACGTCCTCCATCTCCGCCGTCACCGCCGCCTCCACGGCCCCGGCGTGGTCCTACACCGACAACGCGGCCGCCGCCACCACAATCTTTGGAGCTCCGCCTCCCCAGCAGCAGCAGCAGGAGCAGCAGGCATTGGCCGCGGAAGCGGGAGGGGCGGCAACGGCAACGGCGGCGGAGGGGCGGCAGGGGTGTCGAACTTCCTTGTCCGGCGGCGGCGGCGGCGGCGGCAATGCCTGTGCCACCGGCGCGAGCAACAATAATAGTGGCGGCAATCCCGTGGCTGTGCCTGCGCTGCGACGCCCCGGCACGACGACCCACGCGATGTCGTCGTCGTCGCCCAAGAGGGATGGCGTAGGGCACACGGCGATGGCAGGCGGCGGGCCGCTCACGCCCACCGCCGTGCGAAGGTGCAAGCACACCACGCCCAGGAATCCATCGCAGCAGAAGGCGCTGCTCGGCGCGACTGCCTCCACGACCGTTCCGGTGGCGACATTCCCGACGCGGACCGCATTGGGGCTGCGGCCGGCCACCCTCACGTCAAGGCCCCGACCGACGTCCATGAGCCATCTGGCCGTGCACAACAGCGAGGGGTCGTTGTCCGCCGCTGCTGGGGGTGGCCGTGGCGGCATGCAGCAGACGAAGGCGGCAGCAGAGCAACAGCAGCAACAGCAGCAACAGCAACCACAAGTAAGCGCCTCACCGCCAAAGAGCCCGTTTGTGCTCCGCTGCCCGCCGACTCCCGAGCAGTGCCAAAGTCTTGAGGAAATCATTGGGGTGTACTCGGGTGGACCGCGCGGCTGCCGTCGGGGGCAGGCGGGACACGGTGTAGATGACTACAAGGTGTTTTTGGATTTCGTCCGGCGTTTGCTTTGCTACGACCCACGGAAACGCATGACTTGCACAGAGGCCTTAGAACACCCTTTTCTTTCAGAGTTAGAGGCGCAGAAGCAGTGGAAGTACCTGAGTGGACGGGCACCGTAGGGGAAGCTTGTGCGATCTTTCTGCCTGTGGTAATTATTCACTGTGTGGCGTGGGACTTGGGCCTTGCGTGTGTGCCTGCCCCTTGCTCGGTTGAGTGTTGTTTCTGCTGGCACCGCTTTTGGGCTCCTTCTTAGGGCCAGTGGGGATCGAGCGCGGCCGCGCCACAGCAAGGCAGAGAGTGGAGGGGAGCGTTGCAGTGTAACAACGCGTGCTGGCTGTGCCTGCTTTGCCTTATCGGCGTGCGTTGGATGACTGGCGTGGTGTGGAATTGGCTGCATGGCATATATATATATATGACTCGGTGTGTGCTTTTATGTATTGTTCTTATTTCTTTCTACCTGAGTGGGACGGAACGAGGATGTACAAAAAGAAACGGAGGGGTGAAGAACGAAAACGAAAAAATAAAAGAAAAAAAGAGCAGAGGAGGAAGAGGAGGAGGGGGGGAGGAAGCGAGGAGGAGCAGAAGGGCGAGGCCTATTTCTTTTGTTGTGTGTGTGTGTGTGTTCTCCGCTTACATGTTTTGCCATCGCGGCTTGGAGCGCGTGCGCGCGTCGGGGGCTGCTGCAAAGATCACTTGTGCCTCGGCATGCACCATGTGCGCCAACTCGCGGCCTGCGGCCGCCTGCGTCGCCAACCCAGTCGTCTGTCCTGCCTCTACCTGCCCGGGGACTTACATTCTCGGCGTGGGTGGGTGTTGCTCGTTTTACCTTTCCTTTTTCCTTGCACTCCCCGTCCCTTCACCCTTGACGAATGCCTCTGCTGCTTGCAATACACACCCGCACGCACTGTTGCGTCTGCACCGCACTCCCTATCTCTCTCTCTCTCTCTGTCTCTCTCTGCCTCGTTTTGCTGCTTCGTGTGCCGCTCGCCCCTTCCCCATGAATTCGTTTGCGGGCGAGGTAGCAGTGCGGTGTCAGGTTTCACAACTCGCTGTCTGTCATGTCAGCCCTTCGCCTCCCGACCGCGGAGGGCGGCCTCGGGGCCAGCCCATTCGACTTCTTGGCGTGCGAGACCAATGAGCAGCAGTTGTGGGCGGAGGTGTACATGCGGGAGTTCCCCGACCCCGATGAGTTCGCCGCCATGACGATGGAGGAGCAGCGCGAGATTGTGACGGAGCTGCGGGACGAGATGGACACGCTGGAGGAGGAGATGCGCGTGTTTCTGCGCCACGCCGAGTCCCTGCGCACGGCGCGGCCTGCGGCCGCCGTTGTCGGCTCCCCCACGAGCACGCGGAAGTCGCTTTCCACGTTCCTCCCCGCCGAGCACGCCCCACGGGAGCCGGAGGAGAGCTGCGTGAGCGAGTCGGCGGTTCTTGCGAGCGGCGAGGTCGGCGTCGAGGCGGGCACCTCCCCGACGTCGAGCACCCGCCGCGGTCAGGCGTATAGCCGCAAGTCGGTGGACACCGGCGACGCGTACGTGACGCTGGAGGACCGGGTGGCGATACTCAGCAAGGACAGGGAGAGGCTGCGGCAGCAGCGGGAGCGGGATGAGCGCGAGGGGGAGCACCTCCGCGACCTCCTCACGGCGACGGTGAAGGAGGCGGTGGGGCGCACGAAGGAGCTCCGGCTGGAGCTGCTGCAGCTGAAGCGGGAGGTGCTCAACGAGGGCAGCAGCACCGCCTCCTCCGATGACCTCTTGCGGTTTATGGACAAGCGCCACGACACGCAGGCAAAGTACCTCGACAAGCTGAATGCCCAGTGTGCGGCGGCGGAGCGAAACATCATGCAGACCCAGCAGCAGCTGCGCCAGCGCCACGCCGCGGGGGAGGCTTTTCACGCGATTGACTTTGAGCAGCTTCGCATAGAAAACCAGCAGTTTAACGAGCGCATAGAACGGAAGAACTTGGAGCTAGTGGAGTTGAAGGGGACCTCCACCCGCACCGTGCAAACGCTCAACACACTCATGGACACCCTCAACGGGCTCACCGCGGAACAAAACCGCCTGCGGAAGGACTTAAAAAGTCGCTGCGAGTATTTGGCGCGGCTGCAGCGGGAGATGGTCTCCGTCGTCCATGAGGCGGATGTCGCGGAGCGCAAAAACGCGGCCATCAAGGCCCAGCATGAGGCGGTGCGGGTGCCGAAGATCGAGCACTACGTGGCACAAAAGGCCGAGGAGTACGAGCTGCAAAAGGCGCAGCGGAATTGGAGGCGCAAGGTGGAGATTGCCGACGGGCAACTAAGCCTCGTTCAGCAGCAAATACGCACGCTGGCCAGGGCGACAAAAAGCCCACGGAAGTGGGCCAAAAACTTGGGGGGTCAAACGACAACCGTGTCAAGCTCCCTCAGAAAGGGTGCGGCACGAGACAGTAGAAGCGGATCGACCTACATGGATGCAGAGGGAACGTACGAGGTAGAGGCCGATCCCGACGCGAAACCCGTCGTTGGTGGCAGCAAAGCGCTTCTGAACATGAAGCGGAAGAAGTGAGACATTGGAATTCGGGCTGCGTGCACTTATTTGCGTGTCCAGTTGCACGCTGTCGGGACGGATGCTGACTACGGGATGCCGCGGTGGTGCGCGTCCCCGCACGGTGATGTACAGCGGCGCGATAGCCCAAGCAAACAGACAAAGAGAAACGAGACAAGCAGGATACACATATTGGCATCATTGAGGCAAACACTTTGAAACCCCCGTTAATGCTCCTTGTATAAATATTTCCCATTCCAGCTTTGGTTTTTGGATGGGGGGGAGGGGGGCAGGGAGTGCTGGCGGCGAGTGTGTCCACCGCATCTACCGCCGTGATGGCTGGTTCACTTGTTTCTTCTCTTCGGCGCTTGCGTGCTGCTTTCTTTGCGGCGGCGGAGGCGCCTGCCTGTGGGTGTGTAGTTGCGCCAAATGTTGGTTATGTATGCGCCCCTCCCTCTCTTCCTCGCTGCGTGGGCGCGTGGGCGGGGGCCTCTCCACCCATTGCCTCCCCGCACACATACATACATAACTATATATATATTTATGTATGTGTGTGCGTATACGTCGCCGCCCTCGCTTCCGCCCAGATGCTTCTCCCTGGCCTTCTCTCTTTCCCCCTCTCTCGCATGCGCACACACGGATTTCTTAGACTGCACAGAGCCGCATACGAGGCGTGAAGTGGTGGGCTGGTGGGGGGAGGAGGGAAAAAAGCCACCCACACGCGCGTGCACAGACACACCTGGTCCGCGCGTGAGTGCGTGTGTGTGGGACAGCCTCACCTTCCTTGGCGCTTGCCCGTGGTGTATCCAGTGAATGTCCGGGCGGCCAGTTTCCGCGGTCGTCGCAAAGACGCCCCGCCGAGGCAGGTCACCTTTCGTGGAGGACGACGAAAGCGTCGCGGAGCAATTCTCGCCGCGAAACGACCCAGGTAGCGGTGGGAACGCGGAGGTGTTCGGCATTACCGTCGCCGTGCGCATCCGCCCCTTCTCGCAGCGGGAAAAAGACGGGGAGAAGGATGGAAAGGGCCCCAGGGTGCTGAGGCCAGATGAGCCCGTCGTTGATGTGGAGGCGGACGGCAAAACGCTTATGCTGCTCGACCCGATGAGTACCGGCTCGTCCCACCTCACCTTTGTCTTTGACCACATCATCTCCCCGCTTGCGCCCAGTGTTGACTTGGATGTGCCGGACACCGGCAACCGCAGGGAGACTGTGCAGGACTGGCAGGACGGCGCCTCACAGCGTCCGGCGAGGGATACAGGGGATTCACTGAAGCCCCGTTGTGCACGTGACGTTGGGAGGCATGCAGCGGGACGGCGCTTCAGCTGCGGCACAACAGAGGCGGAGAAGGAGCAGCAGCAGGTGTTTGAACTGCTGGCCGTCCCTGTTGTGGGTTGGTCGCTGCGCGGCTTCAACGCTTGCGTCTTTGCCTACGGGCAAACCGGTAGCGGCAAGACCTACACAATGATGGGCACGCCAAAGTACGAGGGTCTCATTCCGCGCCTCTGCCGTCTGCTCTTCGCCCGCATTGCCGCAATGGAGGAGGCGGACGAGCAGCAGCAGCCGCCGCTGCCGAACGGTAGAGCCTCCCCGACACGCAGCCCGCCCGGGCTCAGCGGCGGCTCGAAGAGTGATGGGGAGAGTCGGCGGTGTACGCCCTCGCCGGACGCGTCCATGTCAAGCCTGGCGTACCCTGCGAGGGCGCGTCTCGTGAAGGTGACCATCTCCTTCATGGAGATCTACAATGAGCAGGTGCGGGACCTGCTGAAGCCGGACCGCGGAAAGAACACCCTGTCACACTACAACAGCCGGTTCGACTCGGACCCCATCGACGCGTACGAGACGCTGCGGGTCCGGCAGCACCCCCTGCACGGCCGGTTTGTGGAGGGGCTCACCAACGTGGAGGTGGACAGCTGGGGGGAGTGTCTGGAGTACATTCACCAGGGCAACGCCGTGCGGGCGCAGACAAGCACGCGGCACAACGAGACCAGCAGTCGGTCCCACGCCATCTTTCAATTGATCGTGACGCAGACGGCCTTCCTCGGCGGGCGCGTGCGCGGGCGGGAGGTGACGTCGCACCTCGTCTCCAAAGTCAACCTTGTCGACCTCGCTGGGAGTGAACGGCTGAAGCGCGACGGCGGCAGCGGGCGACTACAGTCCGAGGCCAACGCCATTAACTTGTCCCTATCCGTCCTGCGCCGCGTCATCACTGCGCTTCTGAAACGGGAGAAGCTGGTGCCGTACCGCGAGAGTCTCTTGACGTACGTGCTGGCGGACAACTTCGGCGGCAACTCCCGCACCATCATGTGCGCCACCATCTCCCCCCACTTCTCCAAGTACGCGGAGACGGAGTCCACGCTGCGCTACGCCGCGCTCGCACGCGGCGTGATGAACCGTGTGAAGGTCAACGAGCAGCCGCACGCCAAAATTATTCGCGAGCTCAAGGAGCGCATGAAGCAGCTGCAGGAGGAGCTGCACGGTCCGCACAGCCAGGGGCGAGCGTCTAGTTTGGAGGAAATGATGCAGCGGAAGGCGCGTGCCCTCGAAGAACTGCGCCAGCGGGAGGAGGAGTTGCAGGGGCTTCTCCGCGCGGCTCACCAGCGCGAGGAGGAGTTGTTGGAAAAGCTGAATCAAAACCAGGCCGCGAAGGCCAAGTGGAAGCAGAGGGCGCAGCGGCGTAAGCAAAAACGCGACCAACTCGTCACAACTCTGAAGGCTCTTGCGCGGCAGCAACCAGACCGCGTTGCAGAGAGCGTCAGGAAGCTCTCCAGCGAGGACAGCGAGACGGAAAGTGAAGACACGCCTAGCCCCGTAGCTCCGGCGCGTGCGTCGAAGAGCCACGAGTGTCTGCCGGAAATACCAAGCGCTGCGGCGGCGCAGAAAGAGGCTTTTCCGACTTCCACCAGCGCCCGCCAACGGCCGCGCGTGGAAGAGAAACACACAGCAATGGGGCTGCCGGTAAGCGAGTCGTCTTCGCCTTTGTCGTGCTGTGGGAGACACGGCAAAGGCGACGAGGGCAGGAGCACAGGCGGTGTCAGAAGCCAAGCTAGAGGCGGCAACGACAAGGACTACAGGCCAGTAGGGAAAATGGCAACGCATGAGGAAAATGCGCCGCGCCGGCTGACACCTCGCCCGCCTGCCACGCTCTCCCCATTGCGCCCCGCTGGGGCCCACCGCCCAGGAATTGTTTTGCCTCTCTCATTAATGAATAATGACAACTTAACGGAAGGTGTAAACAACCCCTTGGGCTACGAGGTGGCGGAGGCGGGCAAGCGGTCGACTGCCCCGTTGCGACTGGCTCCGTTGCAGGAGTCCCGCAGGTCGGAAGCGCCCGGTGCTGTGTGGGACCACGCGGAAATGGGAACCCCCGGCCGCCCCGTATCGCGCAGTCTTGGCTTGGAAGGAGGGCCTCAGCGCAAGGCGTGCGCCAATTATAACTCCTCCGGTGAATTAATTAGGCGGCTTTCCGCATCCAGGCCCCCTCCGCTGCAGATGTCACAACTTGTGACACCGGTGTGCTCCCAGCCTCGCTCCATTCTCCGGAGGAGAGACTCCGGCGCTGGAAGCTTTTTTTCAGGGAAAGACAACTGACTGGCCTCATTGGACGAATCTTATTAATAACAACCCCCCAAAGAGCTGAATCCATGAAGCCGCAGCCCTCCGTGCCTCGTGAATGTCATACCGTAGGGAGCGGGAAGGGGGGAAAAGAAAAGAAAAAACCTAAGGCCTGTATAGGTGTTGCGGCAGAGTAGTATGCCTCTGCACGTGTTACTTTTCCGTATGTACTTCTCCCCGCTTCTTCTAGTTTTGGTAAAATATTGTTGTTGTTGTTGTTTTTTGTATCTGTGTCTCCTACCCTTGAACCGCACGAAGCCCGTGTGGAACGGCCAATCCTTCCCGCCGCGTGAGAGTTGAATGCATTTGTGCATTTCCTCATTGGCCTGTTTTTGCTGGTGCCGCGTTGTATTTCTCCCTCCTTCTTCTGTGGTGGGGCGCCTGCCTCGTGCCTCGACACCCGCCGGGGCAACAAAAACAACCACGTGGTTCGCGATCGGAGTGAAGTTCGACGGCGGACGAGGAATAAGAGAGGTACAAGGCAGGATGAGCGGCTTTTACGGGGACGTGGCCGATTGGGCTCCCGTGCAATTCATCCTTGTCTCTTTTTCAGTGGGTGTGTATTTTTTTTTACTTATCTGAGCCGCTGTGTATGTTCGAGATATTTTTTTTCTTGTGTTGTTTTTGTTTTTGTTTTTGTTTTGATGGCCTCAGTGTTGCTGCCGTCAGCCGTACTTCCGCCCTGCCCCCTGGACACCGGCGCAGCTGGTGTGCACGCGTCAGTGATAATCCTCCTCTCTCTCTCTCCCTCCCTCTCTCTCACACACACACGCGCACGCACTTGCCTTCTGCGGATAGAGAAGGAGGCGGGAAATAAAGTAAAAGTGCTCTGGGAAGACAAAGAGAGGAAAGTAACGCACACAACTCAGTCGGCTGTGTGCCAATGTAAGCTGGCTGCATCGCTGTAGCGGCACGCCTCTCTGCCACTATTGAACCCTCAGCCACTACTTGTACTGATGTGTATGTTTTTCGCCATTATGCGGCACCCGTTAACACTGCCAGTTGGGCACATTTTGTGTGTGTGTGTGTGTGTGTGTGTGTGTTTTCTTATTGTTTCTTAGCAGCTCGTGGAAGGAGCGTGTGAATGAGCGGGTCTGCAATATAAACGCGTGAGTGCGTGTCTTTCTCAAACCACATTTGTTTCACTGTGTATTACTTGACTTATTTTATTTTTGTGTTTCCGACGATGCCGCGTTAGTGAGGGAGGGGTGGGAGAGGAAGGAGGTGTGTGTGTGTGTGTGCGGTTTCTTTCTGTTGGTTGTCGACTGTGTTGTCCCCCCCCCCCAACCGCCGCTGCCCCTCCCGCGGAGGGAAAATCCGGCGGCTGCAGTGGGAAACGGCGGGCCGCCGCCTCTCCAGCTCACAAAGAGCCCGGCTATCGACGATTGATTTATGCACGCATCGGGTTTACCGCTGCCTGTGTGCTGTCTGCCGCGTAGGCCCTGCCTTCGCTGCCGGGCCCCACTTGCACCAACTCGGTTGTCCCCCACTTTTTTGACTCGTCTCTCCCTCGCCGTAGGAGGAGGGAGAAGTGAAGCCCCCCCCCCCCCTCGGCCAGGGCGCATACTCCGGTGGGAGTTGTTGAAGGATTCCGCGAGGCAGCGGGGTTCTGGAGCGGTCGGCGCGTCCCTTGTTGAACTCCCCGGGTTGCTGTGTCCATCACGCGGGTTTTATGTAGTCCCAACGACGCCGCGGTGGCTTCGCAGTGCCGCCGTGCCCCCCCTCTCGGGTGCAGGCGCTTCTTCTCCTGCACGAGGCACCCGCCAGTGCGGGGGACGGCTCGGAGGGTGCGGGGCCGCCCCGCAGTTCCGCACGGCGATGACGTAGGCCTCCTGCGTCCGTGACGGGGAGCTCAACGCGGCGCGGGGCGTTGTGGTGCCGGGAACAGGCAACCCGCACGGGGTTGAGGAGGCTTTTTTGCGCTCATTTTCTGGGGTGTGCGGGTGCACGCCCTCGTTGAAACCCGGCAACACGCCGACGATCGGCTTCTGGGCGACGCTGCTTTTGGATGCGCAGACCCCGCCGCATCCGACTCGAGTCTGCGGTTGCGCTGACTTCTCTGTCGGTGGCTGGCAAAGGGCAACGGGGACAGCCAGCACGCCGCCGCTAGCAGCAAATTATTTGGCCGCGACGCCGCTACACGCACGGTGCGCAGCTTCGTGCATTCCGTCCGGGCTACGGACGGAGCCTACCGGCTGCCCAACGTTTTCCCTTCGAAAAAAGGAAAAAAAAGACTGAGAGAGCGAATAGCGCCGTGTTATTGTTGTTGTTTTTGTTTGCTGCTTTGTGCGTGCCAGGCTGCCCACTGGAGAGGCACCCACAACGTATACGCGCGAACTGCATTCTTCTTGCTGTGTGCATGCGCTTGGGGGCGGAAAGGAGGAGGGAGAAAAGTGACAGGAAGCGAAGCGACTTGAAGGGAAGAAAAAAAGGGGGCGGAAGGAAGGAGGCATGGACTTGGATGCGTTCCTGGACAAGAAGAGCAAGAAGCTCGCGGGGGGCAAAAAGAAGGCCAAAACGGGCGAGCTCTCCGAGAAGCAGCGAGCGGAGCTGGGCTTAGACGTCTTCGGCGGCCTGGAGGGCGCGAAGTCCGTCACGCCGGTGCCGGCGGAGAAGCCGGCGGGGGCCGTCAAGGCGGAGCCGGAGGCAGTCGCCTCCCCGACCGGCAGCCACGCGCCGGATGCCGCGTCGCCGTCCGACGGCGCCCCTGTAGAGGCCGCCGCGGACGCTGGGGCGGAGAGGGACGACGGGGATCGCGCGGAGGTGTTTGTGAGGGTGGTGAAGACCTCCGAAAAGAAGGCGAAGGGGTGGGACGCGGTGAAGCCGACGTCTGGCTCTGTGGGGGACCTGCTGGCAAGGGCAGTTGAGAAATCGGGGCCGCGAAAGTTCGTGGCCCGCGGCAAGGGTGACTCAACGGGGCCGCTGGGGAGCGGCGCAACCCTCAGCAGCGCCGACCTGCCGTCTCTGGAGGACATTGTGAGCGGAACTGCCAAAAAGGCGGAGTCCTCCCCAGCAGCGCCGACGGAACCGGCTAGTGCAGAAACGACTGCCCCTGGTGCATATAAGCCACCCACGGACAGGCCCTCGGCTGGCGCATATCAACCGCCCACGGACAAGCCGTCAACTGGTGCATATAAGCCGCCCACAGACAGGCCCTCGGCTGGCGCGTATAAGCCACCCACGGACAAGCCGTCTACGGCCGCAGATGCACTATCTAGTAATGAAACTGCAGAAGGGGCACCGATGCCGCCCGCAGACAAGCCGTCAACTGGTGCATATAAGCCGCCACAGACAGGCCCTCGGCTGG
>NW_021704157.1:29756-46639 GCF_003719485.1 Trypanosoma conorhini | reverse complement strand
GATGCCGACGGCTCAGGCGCCATTGACGCGGAGGAGATGGCGCTGGCGATGAAGGGGCTCGGGTTTGGCGACCTGCCGCGCGACGAGGTGGAGCGTATGATCCGCACGATGTCCACTGACTCAAAGGGGCTCATCGGGTACGGCGAGTTTGAGCGCGTGGTGAAGTCGCGCATGGCACAGAAGGACTCCCCGGAGGAGATACTGAAGGCATTTCAGCTGTTTGACCTCGACAAGAAGGGAAAGATTTCGTTTGCCAACCTGAAGGAGGTGGCCAAACTCCTGGGCGAGAACCCTGGCGACGATGTGCTGCAGGAGATGATCGCCGAGGCAGACGAGGACGGCGACGGCGAGGTCTCCTTTGAGGAGTTCAACAGTGTTATGATGCAGATGCGGGGAAAGTAAGGCGTTTGATGTATGCCTTTTTGTTTGTTTGTTGGGGGGGAGCCGGGGCGGCAAGCGTCAACGCCCCACGCCACAAAATAGAGAAACATTGAGGTTTGTTTCTTTTCGGGAAATGCCATTTGCTGTGCAGTTGCGTGTGTCCCGATTCTTTTTTTTTATGGCGTCTCTGGCGAGTGCCTTTGTTCTTGGCGTGACAGAAAGGTCCGTTTTTTTTTTTTGTCCTCACTACGTGTCTTTTTTCCTTTCTTCCATTTTTTATTTTTTATTTTTATTTTTTGTTTCTCTCTCTCCTGTGCTTTGACTTCTTTTTCTTGCACTTACCGTAGTGTAGTGCAAGGCGTGGCCGTGTGCACCAGTGGCGGCGGCGTTTGCAATACTGCGGGATGTCCACCGCCGCCCATGCACGGTCGACGACGTCGTCGGTGCTCGTGGGAAGGTCCACAATGTTAAACCCGCTCTCATTTCCGCCGAACGGGGCGGAGATTCTCCTCCATTCGCTTGAAATGCAGCGAAGGGCGGTGTTGGCGTTTGACCTGCGCGACGCCGAGGACGAGGAGAGGATTCAACAAAAGAAGGGGCGACAACAACTGCTTCGCGCCCAAATCGAGCGGCGACACGCAATGGAATTGCTGGACAACCAGGCCTCAGAGATCACACAGAAGCTCCTGGCGCAACTTGCCGTTATTATTCGTGAGCGTCATACAACATTGCGACCCGAGGGATACCAAACAATTGTCTTTGATAATGGTGACACATACGAGGGTAATTGGAAGGGTGGTCGCATGCACGGCACGGGATATCTGAAACGGGTGATGTCTAATGACCTCTACGAAGGCGAATGGTTTCTTGGTCTGCGCAATGGCACCGGTTCATGCCACAGTCCTGATTTTGGCACCTTCTACAGCGGTAAGTGGCAAGATGGTAAATGGCACGGTCGTGGAGAGCTGATAGAGCCGGAGGGAATTTACACGGGCGAGTTTTTGGATGGACTTCTGCAGGGTTTTGGTGAGTACGTGTACAATGACGGACACGTGTACAAGGGTGAATGGGTGAATGGTGTGTACAACGGCACAGGGGCCTACCTCCTTCCAAACGGTGGCAAGTACGAGGGACAGTGGGTGAATGGTTGTGAACACGGGCGTGGGACCATGACCTATTTCAATGGTGACACCTATACAGGAGAATGGCGGAACGGGCACAAACACGGCACTGGAACGTACACAAGTGCGTCTTTGCAGTATGAGGGTGAGTGGTGCTTTGGAGCTATTCAGGGTCACGGGCAGTGCAAGTACGCGGATGGCTCTACCTACGAGGGTGAGTGGCGCAAAGGCACGTATCATGGTAAAGGACAGTTCATTAGTCCTACAACTAGGCAAAGTTATGCTGGCGAGTTCCGCCACGGCAAGCGTTGCGGCCACGGCGTTTACCGCTCTGATGAGGTGGTCTACACAGGAGATTGGCTCAACGACAAGAAACACGGCAGTGGGGAACTCAAAGTCTGCGGTGGGGGCACACTTTGTGGGACATGGCGTGAGGATTTGCCTCACGGCGAGGGGGTCTACACCGTAGGTGCTGAAAGGGTGTACGTGCTTTACGAGTCCGGCTACTGTGTTCGCTCCTCCCCGCAAGGCCTCTACCAACGGATGAATTTGCGTCTGTTGCTCTCGGACGACGACTGAGTTGCGTAGCTGCGCCCCATTCCCCTCGAACAAGGTAGGATGTACAGAGGTTGTTCCCTCTTTTCTTTTCTTTTTTTCTTTTTCCATAGTGGTGTGCGAGGGATTGGGCAACCGCATTCGCGCCTGTGTGGGTGTGCGTGCGTGCGTGCGTGTGTCTACAGTTGCGTCTTCCCTTTTCTTGCATTTACTTCTTTGGATGTCATTAATCTTGAGGAACAGTCCTTTTTCTTTGGCTGCCTTAGTGCCTTCTTTTTCCCCCCCCTTTACCCCATGCACTTTCTCTCTTTCACCTCCTTATGTGTGTGTGTCTGTGTGTGTGTGTGCCGTGTGCATGGGTGCTCGCCTACGTGAGAGTTGATGACGGCGACGACGTCGGCGGCTGCGTTTTCGTCAAGCTTTGTCAGCAGCGTGGAGGAGTTCCGTGCCCTCTTCGCCCCGAATAGCGCCGATCGACTCCTGCTCTGCTATGAGCCGGAACATGACGGCGTGGCGGCGATGAATTTGACGGCTTTGGAGGAAGCTGTGCGCGCAGCCGCTGCGCGACACGCCACAAAAGTGCAGCTGCACTTCTGGGACTGCAGCAGCATCGCCTTCGTGGCGGCGAAGGACCAGCTGGGGAAAGAGCGGGGCACGCCGCTGTTAGCTGTGGTGTATCGGCAGGCCCTTGCGGACACGCTCAAGGAGCCGATGAGCGCAATGATACAAAACGTGGATCGCGTCTGCGAGCGCTTGGCAGCTTACCAGCGTGGTGGGAAGATCGCGGTGCGGACCTCTTCGTCGCCGACGACGGCGTCGCCCCACCCCGTCGCTGACGATTCATACATGTCCGTGGATGTCTCGAAGCTGGTGGGGATGGGCAAGCGGCTTCTGACGGACGGCAAGGCCGAGTACGCGGAGAAGTTTTTTCATCGTGCGCTTGGAACACTTGATGCGGTTAGGCCCCAATGTGAGGGCGACGTGAACATCGACGGAAGCACCGCCCTTTGCTTGGCGTGGGTAGCATTGGCGCAAATAGTCCAAGGAAAGAACGCCGATGCACACATGCGGCGCCTAGAGGCGGAATACGCGGCGTTTTGCGAGGAGGTTGGCAGTGATGCTGCGCGTGTGCGGGCCACTCATCGACTGGTGACCGCGGCACCGCTCACCTGGCGCAGTGACACCTGCAGCCAGAAAAAACTGCGGGAGGTCTTAGACCGGGACCCGCAGAGCCACGAGCACCGCTGCGCCCTTGTCGTGACTTTGTTCCTTGCCGGGGATCTCGAACGCTGCCTAACAGAGGCGGTCAAACTGACCACGCTGCATGTCCCGTTCGGCGCCGCCGCCATTTCCGCCATTGGTGAGTTTATTGGCCGCGACCACGCACTGATGCAGGCCATCGGCGTCGACCGTGAGCGCCCGTTAACAGGCGTGTAGCAGCAGTGCCGCGACACGTGCGCATTTTTTTTGTTCTAAATGATTTCGTCGTTGTTCCCTGCTTTCACATGCGTGTCGCTCTCTCTCTCTCTCTCTCTCTCGCTTTCTCCAATTGTGTGTGTGTGTGTGCTGTTTTGGATGCCTCTCGGTTGGCGGTATTCCCCTTCTCGTCCCCGTTGCGTGCGTCCGGCGAGGCAACGAAGCAGCAGCAATCAATTCTCTCTCCTTCACTCACCCTGTTTGTCCCACCCATTTGTAGTGACTCCTTCACAGGTCAATTCGTTCATTCGCGCACAGGCGAGCGAGAGGGAAACGGAGGGAGGGCGTGAGCGTTCAGCGCGTACGTCGTCCAACCAGCAAACAGACGGCACACGAGAAGCGAAGCGCGGCAGACGAAGCGTGCCACGTCGTTAGCGGCGCCCAACCACCCAATAGCCGAAGTAAATCAGGAAAGAAAGGACGCCGTACGCCAGCACACTAATTTTCCAGCCACCCACGTCGCGCAGAGGCAATGAATCACGACGATGCCATGTGGAACATCATGGGGCAGACCTTCTGTTCATTCAAAGTGAAAACACACGACGAGAAGACGCGCTTCTGCCGCAACCCGTACAATGTGACGGGTTTGTGTCAGCGTGGCGTTTGTCCACTCTCCAACGCGCAGTATGCAACCGTCATTGAGCACGAGGACGAGCTTTATTTGTATGTCAAGACCGCAGAGCGTGCCCACCTCCCACGTCGTCAGTGGGAGAAGGTGCGACTTGACGCTAGCTTCCCGCGTGCCCTGGCACAGATCGATGAGGAATTGCAGTGGTGGGATCAGAAGCTTGTGAACAAGGTCAAGGCACGTCTGCTTAGGCTTAAGCAGTACATTATGCGCCGTCGCAAGATGTTACTAGAGCCAAAGGTGGAGTATGTTTCGGTTAACAAGCGACAGGAGGATAAGCTGCTGCGCCGCGAGGAGAAGGCAGAGGCCGCGGCACGCCTAGAGCTGGAGGTTGAGAAGGAACTGCTGGAGCGACTACGGAAGGGGACGTACGATAGCGTGATGAACTGTAGCCGTGAGGCGTTTGAGCGTGTACTGGACCAGGAGGAGGATCGGGCAGAGTTCAACGCTTTAGAGGATGAAGAGGATGAGGAATTCCCGGAGTTTGTCATGGACGAGGAGGAGGAGGAGGAGGAGGAGGAAGCCAAGGCGAAAACTGGGGTACGCGGGAACGGGCGAAGGCCCGCACGACGACAGCGTCTGGTCATTGAGGAGGAGGTGGAGCAGGAGCAGCCGCACAAGCGGAGCCGCATGGAAGATCTGGACTGGTGAGCGTCGTGCGACGGCTGTCGTGAGCTGCGGTGCGGGTAGTGGATGCAGCCAACTGCACACGAACAGGCACCGTCGCATCTCTGCGCAGTGGAGGGGGTGCGTCTGCGTCTGCGTCTGCGTCTGCGTGTGTCTGGGCGAGGGTGGTAATAGCACGATAATATATTACTTTTAATTCAACCACGAAAAGAGGAGGAGGGGTAAGAGGACGAATGAGGGTGGGGTGGGGGAGTTGGAGGGAAAGGTTGATGCGGTCTTGGAGGAGAGGATATACCGCACAGTGCATGTGTCTTATGCACAGGCCGTTCTTTTCTTCTTCGTTTTTTTCCATAGTCATCGTCACCATCGCCATCACTTCCTCCCTTTGTCGAGTAAGTTGGTGCCATTGCATATTACTCCAGTGCAAGAGGCATAATACACGCACCTACTAGCATGTGCTTACCTGCACACACACACGCGCCTCATTACAGGCGTACGCACACTTGTCTATCCCACCTATGCAACAGCGGCTGCAGCCGCTGAGCTTGGTGAGTGCGGGTGACGTTATTGCTGCCAGTAGTAGAAGTGTGCGTGCGCTTACGGAAATTTATAGTGCCCTCGCTTCGTCACCTTACCTTCCTTTTTTTTTTGCTCCCTTTTTCGTCCTCGTCTTTCGCTGCCGACCGCTCTCGGCGCAGCACGCGGGTATCAGTGCTGTCCGCGGGGTTACCACACGGAACACGGAAGAAGTACGTTAGAGAAGGCAAAACCACCGTGGGGCTGCAAAGCGACAAACAACCACAGCCATCACACCAGAACCACTGGCAGCAACAAGTAAAAGAAGAACGAGTTAAAGAAAAAAAATATATAGAGCTCCATTTGAAACAGGACAAAAATGCAGGGATGGTTTGGCGGCACCACCGGCTTAGGGCAGACAAGTGGGCTGCGGCCAGGGTCAAGTTTGCGACCAGGCTCACAGATGCGCCCCGGTTCGCAGCTGCGCGGGGCGCAGGTGGCCGGCGTGGGTGGGAGCCTGCAGCAGCCGGTGGCGGTCTCAGCGAAGGCACCGGTGACACTAGAGGGAATGCGGGCCGCAACGCGGTCTGGTACTGCCGGGCCGGGGCGTCAGGTGGGTGACCGCAGCTACTACATTGGACTGCTGCGTCCAAAGATTACGGAGCTGACGACGGAGATTCAGCACCTGAACGAGCAGGAGAGCCTCATTGAAAAAAACAGTTCCGTGCTGGCCCAGCTGCATCAGCGCAACAAGAGCTTAGCGGACGAGATCGCAAAGTTGAAAGGGACTCTTGCCGATATTAACCTGGCTGTGGAGAAGAGTACCTCGCAGGATGCCAACAGTGTGAAGGATCAGGCCACAAAGCTTACACACCTGAATGTTGATCGGCGCAAGCAGGTGGACCAGCTGTTTCTCCATATGAAGGAGGTGGAGACACAGACGAAGAAGAACCTGCAGATCTTGGAGGAGGAGATACAGCAGCTGGATCGCCGCATTATTGCAGAAAACCAGGACTATAATCTTTACAACACCACCAGGAATGAGGCGTACGGAGTTTCAGACGCGGTGCTCAATCTTCAACACCAGGTGCGCACTTTGACAGCGAAGCAGGAGCTGCACATGGCACAAATTGCGACAGACACGGACAAGCGGCGGGCCGCGGAAGTGCTGCGGGAGATACTGCGCAAAAGGCAGCTGAGGGAGGAGCTTACAAAACAGTGTGCCCTCTCTGTCGAGGAGGAGCGGCAATTACTTATTAAGCAAGTTAAAACCGCCCGCGGCGATATTGAGGTGCTGGAGCGCCAGGTGAACGAAACACGCGATGCCTTGGGGGAGTCTAAGAGCCGCTGTAATTCCCTAGATGAGGAGTTAAAAAGCTACAGTGGCGAGAACCTAAAGGCTTTTCAAGAGTTGCAAGATAAGGACCGTGAGCTGCAGTCCTTCATGGATTCCCTTCCCGAAAGGCAGAAGGAGGAATTGGACAAGATTACCGCGCTGCAGGCAAACGTTTCCTTGCTGCTTGAACGGGTCTCGCAAGCGCTAGAGTTGCGGAAGCAGATACCGGCGGAAGGTGCCCCTCATGCGTTGCACGCGCTTGAGAGCGAGGTGGACGCGAGGCGCAACCAGATAGAGAGTGACCAGGTCACGCACCAGCGCCTTGAAAAGGAGTTGCTGGACCGCAAGGCGGAGCTTCAAAAGGTAGAAAATCTTGACATCAAAATCAATGCTGAGCTGCAGGCACACGCGCGGAAGATGGAAGAGCAGTCGCAGGAGATGGTCAGATACGCCGACCTGGATGGACTGCGTCGCAACGTTGAAAGACGCCGCGAAGACCTCGCGAAGGAGCGGACATTTTTGATGAAGCTTCGGGACTCCAGCAAGCAGCAGTTAAACACCCTTAGCGCGTCGAATGAGGCACTGCAGAAGCGCCTTAGTGAGGAGGCCACCTTTCGCTCCATATCTACGCTGGAAGGTCGTTTGCGGCACTTGCGGCAGTCTAATTTTTCGTTGGAGGAGTTTGTGCGTTTAAAGGGCAAGGAGAGTTATTACCTTGGCGCCAAGACGGACTGCCTGCGCCTCGTCGAGGAAATCAACCTGCTGCTGAAAGACACCGACCGCACCCGCGGTGTGGGGGCACCCCCCGTGTTGCTTTTGGGCGACCAGTGACAAAAAAAAAGAAAGAAATCAAAAACAATGAGAACGAGATGAGAAGAACAAAAAACAAAGTTGGGGTGGGAGAAGAAAAAAAAACATGAGAAGGAACTACGCAAAGAAGCTCTGAGGATGCTAGTTGGTAGTGGTGGTCGTATGTTATTGCTGTGCACACACACACACACACACAGACAAGGGCAGCAAGAACTTTTTTGGATGTAGAGCAAAGAACGAGTACGACGGCCCGATATGGGCAATGCGTCGTTTGCAACAGGATCGCCGCTGATGCAAGAAGAGGTTATATATATATATATATATATATGTTTACGCGTGTACTGTTCTAGGCGTGAGCTAGACAAAGGGAGGACAACAAAGGACTGTTTTTTTTTTTTGCGTGTGTGCGCTTCAAGGAAAATGGAGGAAACAATGAGGTTTGACACGTGTGTGCGTATGTTTCTTGTCGATTATGTGAAAACTGAGATGTTGTGGCGATTGCTTGTATGTGTTCTTTTTTCTCCTTCACGTCTCCATTTCTTTTTGTTTCCTTGTTTGTTTTTCTCTCTGGCATTCGTGCCTGGAGGAAGGTGATATTACCTCAACAACAGAGTTATTCCTGACCCCACAACTGATTACTTTATCATTAAATTTTTCCCGTGTGATGGCGTCTGCGGAGCGGTTTATGCGCGTGTACGCGGAGGTTCAGGCCTTTCTGCTGGAGCAGCTGAACTCCGACTATGAGATGGACCCCAACCGCGGCAGATACCTCCGCTGCCTGATGGACACGACGTGTCTTGGTGGCAAATACATCCGTGGCCTGACTGTGGTGAACGTGGCGGAGGGATTCATCGCCGCCGGTTCATATGATGAGGCGACAAAGGAGCGCGTCCTCCATGATGCCTGCATCTGCGGTTGGATGGTTGAGTTTCTCCAGGCTCACTACTTGGTGGAGGACGACATTGTGGATAACAGCTGTATGCGCCGTGGAAAACCGTGCTGGTATCGCCTCCCTGGTGTCACTTCCCAGAGTGCCATCAACGACGGTCTCATCTTGAAGTCATGGGCGCACATGATGGCGTTGCACTACTTTGCGGATCGCCCCTTTTTAAAGGATTTGTTTTGCCTCTTCCACAGGGTTGACTACTCGACGGCAATCGGACAGTTTTACGACGTGACCTCCATGTGTGACTCCAATAAACTGGACCCTGAGGTGGCACAGCCGAGGACCACCGACTTTGCTGAATTTACCTTGGCCAATTACAAACGCGTAGTGAAGTACAAGACGGCGTTTTACACGTATCTGCTTCCACTCGTTATGGGGCTTTTTGTGAGCGGGGGGACCCCCTCTGTTGATATGAGTTTGGTGGAGCGGGTTGCGATGGTGATGGGTGAGTTCTTCCAGGCGCAGGACGACTTCATGGACTGCTTCACCCCGCCAGAGCAGCTTGGGAAGGTTGGAACCGACATTGAGGACGCCAAGTGCTCCTGGCTGGCGGTGACCTTCCTCGGGAAAGCCAGTGCCGCACAGGTGGCCGAGTTCAAGGCCAACTACGGTGACACGGACCCGGCGAAGGTCGCCGTGGTGAAACGACTCTACAGCGAGACAGATTTGGGGGCGGATTTCGCCGTCTATGAGGCAGAAGTCGTGCGGGAGGTGGAGGAGCTTATTTCGCAGCTGAAGCGGACCTCTTCCACATTCGCGTCAAGTGTCGCCACGCTGTGGGAGAAAACCCACAAACGTAAGAAGTAACAGGCATAAAAAGCAGAGCTGATTGAAAGGGAATCGATGCGTATATAAGAAAAACTAACAAGTGATTTGTTCAATAAAATATTTGCTAGAAGGGAAAGCAAGAAGGGGAATTTGTGTCCGTGGCTGCTTGGGGGCGGGACATATAAAAGAAAAACGACCCATCCAGAACTGCCCTAATGAAATGTATGTCTCAATGCACACTTTCCGTTATGGCTTCCAATGAAACGTCCGTATTTTTTGCACGACATCGTGAAGTAGCAAAGAGAGAAGTAGGTGTGCAATCGTTTACGAGCGCGGATGCCAGAACTGGGGTGCTATTCAGGTTTGTTTGTTTTTGGACTTGTCTCGTGCGGGCTCGCCGGGTCGGAGCTTTCACGATGGTACCCACACCCTTCCTGTTAAGAGCATTCTTGCTATATTGTTCTTGCCCCTTCAGGATTTATGTGGATTTTTCCTTTTCTTTTTCTTTTTTTTCTTTTTTTACTCTTTCCGTGGGAAGGAGTAGGTAGCGGGCAGATGTCGCTGCTTTGCTGTGATCCACCGCAGGGGCAGTGGATAGATGTGTACGGCGACCCAGTACGGCCGCGGCGTACAGGTTTTGAATGTCCGTTAGACTTATTGCAGCTCTTCGCTTGGTTATTCATCGTGGTCGTAGCTGTGCTGCACTACACTCTGCACGTGCCGTTTTTAGAGCCTGCGTTGTTGATTGTCGTCGCCAGCGTCTCTAGCGTCTTATTCACGGTCGTAGTTGCGCTGAAGATCTCGCTCTCCCTCAGCCGGATCGAGGATCCCGTCATATTTCGCACAGACTTGCCTCGGCTAGAACAGACTGAACTGACGCAGGAGGCTGCCCCAACTGGCACGGTACCCTGCGTATTCTGCCGGCGTTTCGTGCGGGCTGATAGTAAACATTGTGGAGTATGTGACAAATGCGTGCCTGGTTTTGATCACCATTGTCGCTGGCTGAATGCCTGTGTAGGTGAGGGTAACTACAAGGCGTTTTGTGCTTTTATGGGGACTGCCTGGTGTGGTATGGCCTTCATCTTTGCGATAGGATTGTACGTCCTGGTTGATGCCTTTACAGCGAGAGAGAAGTACGAGGACCTCCTACATCGCCGCTATCATGCCAGCCACTACAAGGTCTACCTTGTGTTTCTCTTCATTCCACTCCTGATGTGCGCACTAGGCATCTGCGTCCTTGGACACCTCATTATCTTTCATGTGTACCTCTGTTCCACCCACAAGACGACCTACCAGCACATGGTAGATAAACGTGAGAGGAAACGTGAACGCCGGCATTTAAAGGGTCTTCAGGAACAACTGCAGAGTGGAAATGGTAAGAAGGGCTTCTGCTCTTGGCTTTCCATCCGTAAACGTCGCGACTTCAGAAAGTACAAGCGAAGGAAAGTCGTCAACAAAAACGCCTTCCAAGACAACGACAATAACGGTCCCGTCGTGCCGTTGAGTGTAGCTCCCAACTGGCCTTCATCGCAGGCCCCGCAGGAACCCTACCCAAACGATTCCCACTAAGCGCCGCCCATTAATGTTAAAATGTGGTCGTTTCACTCTGGGCGTTTTTTTTTCTTTTTATTAGGAGCGAGAGTGTGGTGGCAGCTGCATGTTTGAAAAGTAGGTGGGCTGAAGACAGCTGTTGGAGATGGGGGCGCATCTCACTGCGTGCACTAGTGGCGCCACTGCACTACATGCCGAGATGATGAGACGGGGATGTTTTTTTGCTGGTGTTCTGACGCCTGCTTCTTCCCACGCCAGCGAGGAAGGCTGGGAGAGGGACACCTGCACGCACCCTCAGTGGTTGGAGGTGCCGGCGTCAGTGCCGCCTCTTTCGGGCGGGAGGAGGCCCCAACGCATGGGGCAGGTCAAGTGTGGGCGAAGACGAGGAAGACGGGGCATAAATCGTTGTAATTGGAGCAGCAGGGGCTGGGTGAAGAAATATTCTTCGTTGCGGCTGCGGGTGGAATGCGTGACCGCGCCTGAGTGCGTGCGTGAGCCCGGCAGGGTCGCAAATGGGTCGTTACGGTGAACTCGGTCTAGAGAAGCAAAATGAAATGCGGGGTGGGTGGAAATAATGAGCACAGGTGGATTGTGCTCTGCCCACGCACACACACACGCTCGCACGCCTGGAAAACTCACTTTTTCTTTTATGCTCCCATTACTGTTGCTCCTGCGGCTTGACGACTGTAATTCGTACTGTTTGTTGCCTAATATATATATATATATATATTCTGCTCCCGTGGCTGCTCATAACTGGGGGAGGGGAAGGGGAGGAAGAGCGAAGGAGGAAGAGGCAATCGAAACCAGTGCACACACACACACACACAACGAAAAGCAAAACAAAAAGAACGGAGGGAGGGGGGGGGGAGAGAGAGAGAGAGAGAGCTGACTCCTTCCTTACTGCCCACCGTTGGGAGGCATAAGCCAAGTTGTTGACACTCACACACGCTCCCACACGGCGAGCGTGAGAAAAGCCAAGGAAGGATCAATAAAGACAGAAGGCATCAACGGTAGTGAAAGTGGACAAATGGGATATGCTCGTATGCGTCTGCTTCCTCCATTGAGGTGGATTCACGTGTGCGGCGGCACTTTGGAGAGCCGTACGGCACTGCTGCATAGCTGCCGGCGGGTTACTACCGCCACCGGCAGCGGCATGGTTCAAGGCAGCAGGAGAAAGGCTGGCGGTAGTGATACGAACAGCAACGACGCTAACAGGGGTCCAAGCAACGGAAGTGATCAACTGATCCCTTGCAATTTGAATGAACGTGGCCCGTTGGATGAACCCGACGCCGTCTTTTCTCCCGTCCCCCGAGCAGAGATCCCAACCGATGCCGCGGCTGCTACAAATGCGGACGCCGCCGCTGCAGGACTTTACTCCTCCTTATCGACTTCCCAACGAGGTGTACCGTCGATTCTGTCTTCCGGGAGCAATGCCATGTCTGACTCTCGGCTGCACGAACTTGCGGCACAAGAAGAGGAGCGGCGTGTGGCGCGGCACAAAAAGCTCTTCGAGGACCTCATTGTATTTGAGGGTGGGGCGCTTGCTGACCACGATTCACTAGGCACCGCACTTATCATGCGGGACTTTATTCACTTTGCTCTCTACCACAAGAAGTGGGGGTATTACCCGAAGCTGCACCGCAAATATCGACAGCTCATGACAAGCGGCTACTTCGATCCAGTGCCATTTAGCAGCCTTCGGAATCAGCACGACTATGAACGCTACGTCGGCAAAATTCACGATTCAACTCCTGCTTGCATCACACCAACGCAGCTGTTTCAGCCTCACTATGGTTGGGTGTTGGCGGAGTATCTCGTGACGATGATGCGGGCAAAATTTGACCCCCGTGAGCCGCTTGTCGTGTACGACATTGGGGCAGGAACAGGGGCACTGGCGGTGAGTGTGCTGGACTACCTTGCGGAACACTTCTCTGCCGTGTACGCGCAGTGTGAGTATCACGTGGTGGAGCAAAATCCTCAACTTGTGCAAGTGCTTCGTAACCGCCTCATCACACATTATCATCATGTCAAGATACATAACATTTCCATTCTTAATTGGCGTCAGTTGGAACAACGTCGCTGCGTTTTGTTGGGGGTTGAACTTCTCTCTGGGATGCCACACGACTGCGTCGTGCTGAGTGGCGATGAGGTTTGTAATGAACACTGGTTTGGTTTTCAGCAGCACGACAATCTTTCCACTGCCCATGAGCGTTACTACGCTCTGAAGGACCCTGTTATCCTCCGCTACCTGCGTTACGTGCGTTGGATGCAGGAGGAGTCATTTCATAGCCTTAAGATGTTATGTCTCACCGGTGGGCGTGAGAACATTGACCCGCCTCCGTTTACTAGCATTGAGCCGAATATGCAGGATCCTCTGCGTGTTATCGTCACGAAGGTTCTCTGGACCCACAGCCCACTTCGCACTCTCTGGCTTCCAACAGCTGCAATGCTCTTCCTCGAGACCTGCGCCGCGTACTTCCCCAGACATCATCTTTTTCTTGTTGACTGGTCAGGCGTACGACAGGCTCTACCAGGTGTTAACGGGCCAGTGTGTCAATGCAAAGTGCGTGTGGCGAAGGACCTTTACCTTCGCCGCCCCGCCGATTCGCTGCATGGCAACGCCGGCATGGTTGACATTTGTTTCCCGACTGACTTCGAGCATCTGGCAGTGGTGTACCGCAACATCTGCGGGGCACACAAAGATGTCTCAAGTCTCACCCACCCGCAGTTTTGGAAGACGTTTGGCGGCGACAAGACAGCCCTCTTCACGACACGCAGCGGCTTCAATCCTCTTCTCGAAGACTTTGAGCCGTTCCACGTCTTTGCCACGCACCACCCCCCAGAGATGTGAGGTCGGATTTTTCTTGTCCTCCCCGTTGTTCTTGTGTTGGCTGGAGGTGTGTGTGTGTGTGTGGGAGGGTTGTCGACACACATGTGTTAGCGCCGCTGCAGTTTTCAAAGGAAACACAAGAAACAGGGCAGAGAGAAGGAGGCGGGCTGCAACCTGCAGGGTGTGGGTTGAAAATGGGGGACACTGCCACCACTCTCATTCCTACTTTGCAGACACGTGTGCCATTCTGTGCGAGGCCTTTTTCTTCTCTTCTCTTCTTACTGTTGCCCCCTTTTGCCACCCACACAACCCGCCAACAGGGCCAAATTAGTTAGTTGACATTAGTGACTGGCTGCCGTCTATTTTTATTGCTTGCGAGTGAGCGTGTGTGTGTCTATCAGTTGCCTCTCCTCTTTTCCTTCCTTTGCTCTACAGGACCTGCCTCTCAGCGTGTGTGTACTTTCTGCCCCTAACAGACGTCCGTTCCACTTTTTTTTCCCTCTCGTTGCTAACGGGTCCTTCCATTTCGCTGCTTTCGCAACTCCATCGGCCCAACCGGACGTACCGCTCGTTTTTTGTTTCTTTCTTTTTCAGTTCCTCGCTTCAAGAGGGAAAAAGAGGAAAACTGGGCCTGCTTCACTCTTTGCGTCTGCGTGCTGTTCCACTCACTGCGGCAGAGGAGGCGGCGTGCACATCACTGTACGGTGTGTATATATATATATAACATTGCACGTGCACAGCACCGCAGCGCAGGGCGCGTCTTATTCTGCGGCTGCCCACACACCCCGTGACTGTGGAGAAGTGGGCGACGGAGAGAAGGGCGGAGAGAAACAAAGGAACAAAAAAAAAAAAGTAAACCAACGAAGAAAAACCCGTTGGGGTTGCCTCTTCCCACATCTTCTGCCATTAGCGGAAGGGAGCGGAGTGAGGCGCTGGTACGCACGCTACACAAACACAAACACAGACACATTCTCTAGTCCTCACACACGTAGAGGAAACAGCGACAGCAACAAAAGAAAGAGAAAGGACAAACCGGAGAGACAAGAGAGCGAGTGCGAAGCAAACCAACAGACAAAGAAAAAAAAAGTCTACATTTGTTGTTGGGCTGCGTTTTTAGTGTTTGGCGTTTTTTTTGTTTTATTTTGCTTCTCGGTTACTGCGCCACTGCCTTCCCTCCACTCCTGACGTACTACTACTACTACTACTACTAAGTACCGGAGTGAGGAGGCGACGACAACCGATTGGGACGGGACCGGAAGGAACGGAGAGGACGATTGAAGTGGCATTCCGCCGAGTATACAGCCATAACGCAAACAACCAGATAAAAGAAAATTTTCCACAAGATCGCAGACACAAAGGGACTGTTTGCGGTGGTGGTGGTGGTGGTTTTTGGTGTTGTCAGTGCTCGGCTAGTTGCGGCCTATTCTTATTGGTGCTTGTATTCAATTGGCGGAGATGCGTGCGCGCGGAAATTCCGCTCTGAGTGCATCCACGCTATCCCCTGAGGAGACGCACAGGGGCATAAAGACATTCCTGAGAAGCATTGATGAACCAGTGCTCTCTGGCAGCCTTGTGGCGTACGAGTTTCTTGACAGCGCCCACGACTTCCACTGGTCGCTGGCAAGGGTGCTGAAGCTGGGCGAGCACCACGCCCTACTCCAGCGGTGGCGGGTGGAGAATGGGAGCTACGCGGACGTCTTGGACGCGCTCCAGAAGGAGAAGGAGAGGAAGATGGAGGAGGTGCGGCACTGCCAGCGCATTTTGTCGGAGCAGCGGGAGGAGTTGGCGATGGTGCGGCGAGACACCGAGGCCCAAGTGGAGCGCACAAAGGAGGAGGTTGAAAACGCGCGCCGCGCTTTGGCGGAGGTGGAGGAGGTGTGGTTACATGAGGCCTTCAACGCCCGTCTTCCCTCCGCAGGACTGTGCCTGGCGCTTGAGGCCAGCATCGCTATTTTAAACAGCGACGGGGAGGAGGAGCAGGCAAAGGGATGGGAGGAGCTGCGCACCGTGGTGCGGGACCCTACCTTCATTCGCCGGCTGCTGGAGTACTGCCCCGCCCTGGCGAAAGGCGCGGACGCGCGGCAGGGCATCGTCAACGACTACCATCCGCGGCTGCTAAAGCTGCGAGAACAGATACTGCGTCCCTCAGTAAACATCCTCCCGGCAACTCCTACTGCCCTGGAATCGCTAATTTGCGACTGGGCACTCGCCCAGCTGAACGCCTTCATCGTCTACCCCGAGATCGAAAAATCGCAAGCGCGCGCCAACGAGATTGGTGAGGCCATAAACAACAACATTCGCCGCATGAAGCTGCTAGACACCCAAATTAAGCACAACGCTGAGCAACAGCACATCTACAACGAAGGCTACGGTGTAGTCAAGGGCAAGAACATCAGCAATGCCACGTGCCTCACTTTCATGGAGGCCAGCGACATTGCACCAATCACCGTCCCGCGATCATCGATAACAGCGGCCGTCAGCGCCAGCAACACCAGCAACGCCGGCGTCGCCGTCGTCACACATGAGGAAGCAAAGCGCCTCCTCGCAAGGGCATCTATGCACCGTCCGTTACTCTACGCGGCATTGGACACTGCACTCGAAAAGGTGCAGCACATGAAAAATAAAGACACAGACAACGCCACGTTGATTCAGCAGCTACGTGACGAAAATGGGGTTGTGCGTAAACAAAACAATGATATGGCAAAATTGCTAAACACAGCGAAGACGGAATTGAACCAAGTTCAACAGGAGCTCGACAAAAAGCAAACTCCTCGCCAAGCAAGCACAAGAGGAGTTCACCAAACAATACACACGCCTCCAGGAACAACGCGACGACGTCTCTCGCAAACTAGAGGAAAGCAAACACCTAGTTAAGGACCTCCAAGCGAACGACAATGAGAAGTACAAAGAAAGCCAACGCCATGCGAAAGAAACAAAACAATTAGAGCAACAGTTAAAACGACTACAGACTGAAAATGCCGCCCTTCAGGAGTCATTCCAAAAAGAACAAAATCAACTAACTGAGATCAAAAAACAGTCGGCAGAACTCCGCCGCCAGCTTTTCGACAGGGAGCGCGAGCTTGAGGAAGTCCGTAATGCAAATGAGGAGGTGAAGACACGATCGTTCAACGAGCTCAACGTTCAGGCGGAGGAGTTGAACCGGCAGCTGGAGGAGCTGCGGGCGGAGAATGAGCAGCTGCGCGCCGGGGACGAGGAGAAGGTTCGCGAGCTCAACGAGCTGAACGACCAGGCGGAGGAGTTGAACCGGCAGCTGGAGGAGCTGCGGGCGGAGAATGAGCAGCTGCGCGCCGGGGACGAGGAGAAGGTTCGCGAGCTCA
>NW_021704157.1:28837-29175 GCF_003719485.1 Trypanosoma conorhini | reverse complement strand
AGCAGGCGGAGGAGTTGAACCGGCAGCTGGAGGAGCTGCGGGCGGAGAATGAGCAGCTGCGCGCCGGGGACGAGGAGAAGGTTCGCGAGCTCAACGAGCTGAACGAGCAGGCGGAGGAGTTGAACCGGCAGCTGGAGGAGCTGCGGGCGGAGAATGAGCAGCTGCGCGCCGGGGACGAGGAGAAGGTTCGCGAGCTCAACGAGCTGAACGAGCAGGCGGAGGAGTTGAACCGGCAGCTGGAGGAGCTGCGGGCGGAGAATGAGCAGCTGCGCGCCGGGGACGAGGAGAAGGTTCGCGAGCTCAACGAGCTGAACGACAGGCGGAGGAGTTGAACCGGC
>NW_021704157.1:17964-28303 GCF_003719485.1 Trypanosoma conorhini | reverse complement strand
ACCGGGCGGAGGAGTTGAACCGGCAGCTTCTCGACAGGGAGCGCGAGCTGGAGGAGGTGCGCAATGCACATGAGGAAGTGAAGACACGATCTCTCAACGAGCTGAACGATCAGGCGGAGGAGCTGAACCGGCAGCTGGAGGAGCTGCGGGCGGAGAATGAGCAGCTGCGCGCCGGGGACGAGGAGAAGGTTCGCGAGCTCAACGAGCTGAACGACCAGGTGGAATTTATGAAGTGCCAACTGGAGCAGCTGAGGGCAGAGAATGAGCAGCTTCTTTCACAGTTGACTGCTGCTGAACCTAGTGTTCGTTTAGGGGATATTGTTCGTACGAGGCATCGTTGTTCTTTGAGTTTGTTCGGCTTGGGTGATGCGCTCGTGGGGAATTTAGAAGTACTGCGGAGTGCTGTAACGATGGATGTGGCGAGTGCAGTTGGTGTGGGTGTTGAGGATGTGGACGGTGTTGAATTTGGTGCAAATGCTTCTTTTTGTGAGGTGGGCGTTTCTCATGATGTTTGTTTGTCGGAGGAGGAGATCGATCGGCGCCTGAGTCGTTGCCCGTTTATGTCTGTAAGGCGTTTGATTTCCCCTTCTGTGGCAGCGGAGGATGCGCTGGAGCGGGCGCACGCCATGGTGGATGTGTTGAGTAAGCTTGAGGCATGTGGTGTTGATCCGTTGTTAAATGTAGTGGTGGAGGAGTATATGTCCCGTCTTGTGCTTGAGCAGTCCGCGATGGCGTTGCGGCTTGAGAGGGCGTTGGAGGGCTTTAGGTTTTTGGGTACCGCCCATCAACGGCGCGAATTAGATCTCCTGGAAGAGCTGGATGAGCGGGCTACTGAGTACACGGACATGCTGGAGAAGACGGAGGAGATGATGCAGATGTTGGAGGAGGCGCGACAGGCAGAGTGCAGTGCCCGGAATGACCTCTACAAGCGCGAAGAGGCGCTGTTGGAGTTGGAGCGACGTCGAGATGTTGAGGTGCGTGACCTCGAAAGCATGACACACGCCCATCGCAACTTGCTGCAGTCGGTGCGTTACTCGCAGGAGATGCTGTCGAACAACCAGGTGGCGGGGCTGTTACGTGAGGCAGAGCGTGTGTCGGATCTTCAACGGCAAACTGCACTTCTAGAGCAAGAGAACGGCGCGCTGCGGCAGGAGATGGCGCAGCGCGCGGTGGCGCATCGGGAGGCGATGGAGGTGCTGAACAACAAGGTCGCCACACTCATGGAGGAGCTCGAGGTGAAGGGGACGGAGTACACCGAAACACTCGGGAAGCTGGAGGAGTTTGTCGGTTTGCTGGAGGCGTCGCGTGCTGCCGAGAAGGCGGCGTTGATGACGTTGGAGAGGCGGGAGCAGGAGCTGTTTGAGTTGCAGGCTGCACATGATGAGGAGATGAGGGAACTGGAGGGCGCCATGAGGCAGCTCGATCTCCTTTCTTTGCCCCTGCAGGAGGGTTATGGCGATGCTCGCGCGGCGGAAGCGCCCCCAGGCACCACCCCGGATAGCGGCGACGCAGGTGTTGTGCGTTCGATGCGACAGCAGTTGGAGCGACTAAAGCGCGAAAAGGAGGCGCTCGCCATGGAGCTTGAAGTGAAGGGGCGGCAGCACGACGACGCGATGGATGTGCTCAACCGGAATATTGGGGATTTGATGGGTGAGCTGGACTCCCGCATACGTGGATGTCAGGTGTCGGCGACGAGCGCGAAGGAACTGCTGCGCGACATTGCAATGCTGCGCTCCGCCGAGGAGGAAGATGATGAGTCCAACGAGGGCGAGTAGGACAGATTCGCCCCAGCCTCCCTCGGGTGCGGCGTCGCCGCAGCGCTGCTGCAGGAGTGATGAAACCAGAAAGAGGATTGTGTTACAAGTAAAGGAACTTGGCCCTAATGTAAGTATGTATGTATGTATGTATGTATGCAGAGACGAAACACTGCCCCTCTTCCTCTTAACTCACACAAAGAAGGCCTCCTGAATAACTGCGAGAAGAAGAAATACACAGTAGAAATGGCGATAGAAAATATGAAGTACAAAGATTTAATAATCGAGGCAGGCGTATTTGGTCTTCAAATGTGTGTGTGTAAGTGTAAGGACTCTTATGTATGTATGCATTTTGGGAGGATTACTTATGGATGTTCGAATGTGTGTGCTCGTATGTATCCATTGGCAGTGCGTTATGCTCACATCAATTTCTCAGTGGGACATCAATTTCCGACCGTATGCGTCGTTGTTGGCACCCTCACTCCTCTATGGTTTATTACGTTTTACAGTCTTATTAAATGTTTAGCAGTGGACCATCCATTCGGTCTGTTACAAACAGGAATATGTCTTTTGGGTTAACGACTGCTGAGGCTCGTATTGATGGCGAGGGAAAAAGAAATTATTAGAATAATTTGCTTGTAGAGGAATAGTATTTTTTTTGTGTGTGATTTGGTATTGCTTTAATTGCTCTCTCGGCGAGTGTGTTTGTGTGGGCTTTTGAATGGGCGGCGTTGCAGTTGGCCGCCGCTTGGGAGTTGCAGGTATTTCCCCTCCGCAGTGAATTGCTGGCCGGCCCTGTCGCTTCCTTCACTGTCTGACCCACACCGCATCTCGCCTACTCAACACGTCGCTATCGTCTGCATGCGGTGGCCCCCGTTGCACTCCCTCCCCTCTCTCTGTTACTCTGCACATGTGTTCCTGCGGGTCCGAGCCTCTTTTGCTTAACGGGTAGCTTTGTGTTCTGCAGTTCTTTGGTGTCTTCGCGCCTCGTCGTCGTGCGTGGTAGGCCGGTAGCGCCTTTATTGCTGAAGAGTAGTAGCTTCAGTGTCCCTTTTAGGTGTGCCGTCCGGCCGCGTTATTTTTCTGGGTGCGATGAAAATCAGTTGAACAGCAGGCGAGGCTTACGATGTTTGTTCGTAAAAAAAAATACTCGAAACAAAAGAGAGCGGGAGGAATCCTGTCAGCCGTGTGCACGTAGAAGTGTTGGCATGCGTTCGTGAATTGTGCATTTTGCTTTTTTTTTTCTTTCCTTCGCGTGGGGGAGAGAGACTGACAGGAAGGTGAGGGGACAATGTTTCTGGGTGTGGGTGAGCGCCCAGTGAAGGCGGAGAGAAGGGCAAAGTGGGGGCTCGCCAATAGTCAGTGGTATGCTTGCGTTTATCTTTTTATTCTTACAGTATTCCTTGTATTTTGGGCGCGTGTACGGTGTGTGCCTTCAAAATTTGCTCCCTTGCAACTCCGTTGGACGACCCAGGCATTCTCTCTTATCTTTTGGCTGGTGCCCGTCGCTTCCTCTCCCCATTTCGGCATCGGCACTCTGTGTCCTGTGGCCTCTGTCACGCATCTTGCACAGTGACACACACACACACACACACGCATGCAACGACGCAGAGGGGACATAAGCAGAGGGGGAGGTGGCGGCGCCTAACAGCGAGAGGGAGACGGAACGGGAATTCTAGAAGAGTCTGATATCTTTGAGAGTGGTCGTAAACGTGTGTGTTCTTCCTTGCGTGTGTTCATTTGCTGAAGTAGGTACTGCCGCGGGTGCTTAGTTTGCAGGTATGCAACCAACCTGGGAGTGGAGGGCGCGGTCTTTACTGTCGATATCTCTCTTTTTATTATTTGTTTATTATTATTTATTTATTTATTTATTTATTTATTTTTTTGCGCCCCACTTCCCTCTTTTGTAGGGCGCAATAAATCTCCCACTGGGGGGTGGGTGGGTGGGTGGCGTGGGGCGTGGTAGGACTGACACATGAGGGGTTTTGTAGACGGCGCTGGGCTCTGGGGGGAGCGGCGGGGCAGGGCACACGGCAAGGACCAAATCTGCGGCGCCGGGAAGTTGGAGAATGAAAATTCCTCAGCGACGTCGAACGCCGCTTCTGAATCCGCCACAGCCGTGACGCCGAAATCCGTGACTGTGACGGCAGCAGAGAGTAATTATGACGCTGTTGATGGCAACGACGCCACGGCGGTGTTCCCATCATTTGGCGCCGAGATGGACAGACATCTGCTGGCTGTGGCTCGGGCATCCGAGTTTTCCGCGTTGAAAGCATTGGAGCTCTGTCAACAGGAGGTCCTGCAGCTGCAGCGAATGTGGGATTTGGACCGCGAAACGCAGCGCTGGACTATCGCCTCGTTGCAGGAGGAAGTGCGTGAACTGCGACACCAGTTGGAGCGCCAGCGCCGCTATGGGTCAGTGCAGCGTACACGCGAGAGTGCCACCGCGGCGGGCTCCCTCTCCGCGCTGTCCGTGAATGGAGGTGATTCATCGTTGCGGTATACGCTCGGCATGGAAGTGGGTGGGGCTAACCCTTCTTCAGAGGCCCCTGTAACGAGTGGCACAGAGGATTCGTACACCCGCACGGACACCTCGGCGGAGCATTCCTCTAGCTTCCAGTGCCACCACCTCGGGACTGACTCAGCCCGCGTAGAAGAACTGGAGGAGAGGGTAGAGCGCTACGGGCGCCTTCTACACGATGCCAACAAGGATTGTGGCGAGCTCCAGGCAGAATTATCACGTGTAGTACGACAGTTACACGATGCCCGTCGCTCGTTTACGCATCGCATCTCATCCCTGCTACGTGAGAAGGAGGAGATGACTCACAAGCACGCCAGGACGCTTGCGCACCTGGATGAAACCACAGGCCTGTTAATGGTTGCAAGAGCAGCAGAGCGGGCGGCATTGCAGCGTCTTAGTGAAGGCGCCCAGGGTGAATCGCACCAAATGTGTAGGCCGCCGACGGTGGAAGGTGGGAACTTGGGAGAAGTGTATTGTCTGCGTTGTGGCTGCTCTTCTGTCGCGTGCGGTGAAGTTTTGCGCCACTCAGTAGACGTTTCAATGGAGCGGCAACGCTGCAACTCCCTTGCTCTGCGTCAGAGCACGCTGGAGGACGAGGTATGCCTTCTGGAGTGTGAGGCGGAGCGCGACACCCGGCACGCGGAGGGAATGCGCCGCGTCATTGAGCGCCTCATCGACGAAGTGGACGGCTACGCCCGTGTTTGCTGCGCCGCCAACCAGGAAGCCGTTGGATGCCTGCGCGAGATGTCGTTGCTGTGGTTTGCTGAGGATGGGGCGGAGACGGACGATGCTGGCGCCGCCGACGCCGGCGACGAGGATGGACACAAGAGCTGTGATGGCGTGTCCCTGCTGCAGCTACAGGGGGGTGAGGAGCGGGATGGCGCCAATCGTCTGGAGCGTGCATCCTCGTCGGCACTGCATTCCTCCCCACTGCTGTCGTTAGAACTGGCGGCTTTGGGCGACACTTCTGCCGCCGCCACCGCCACTGCCGCGGAGTGCGGTGCCGTCGTGGCACCCAGTGGGCGAGACGGCCCTCGGCAGGGGAGCCCACGCTGAGGCGCAGCTACCAGCGCGGGTGACGCCATCATATGTGTTGCGTCAGCGGGAGCTCTGCGTGGGGGCTGCATCGCCGCCCAGCGCACTGCAATGCCGCTGTTCCGTTTTGCTCTTTCTCGTGCTTCTAGCCAACGCAACTTGCTGCGATGAATGCAGAGGCCGCGGCACACGCCTCGGCCGGAAGAACTAATGAAAAGGAAGACGGAAAAAAAAAACACGAATAAATCTGAAACAGCGAAGGAAAATCAAAATTAGTAGCAAACCCAGAGAAAGCGGAGGGAAATCGATAGAGAGAAAGAGAGAGGGAGGAGGAGGGGACGCGGAGGATATATCTGTCAGTTCGACATGCGCGCAGATTGTTTGCCTGATTCTCGTTCGCCCCTTCCCCTCTCTCAGGGAGTGCAGCCAACTATAAATAGCTTCCCTGCGTTCCGAATCTATTGTTGTTTTTATTTCTGTCCCTTAACCTACACAGTGCGCAACACAAGAGAGGGTGGAGAGGATTCACGCAAAGTGCGACCTCTGTAACGCCTTTGATGCAATGCGCGTCAGGGAACAGAATAGAGGGCATACGCGGCTCAGCGCAAGCCATGGGAAATGATGACTGATGATGATGATATGGCTTGCGGTGCGTCACCCTCCTCTCTGTATATGTAAATAGGTGCGTGCTTGTGCGGAATTGGCTTTTATGATCCATCTGCGCACGCATCTATGCATGACCGCCTCCTTTTTATTTGTCGAATTTTTACACTCTTTCTTTCATGTATCTTTCCCCTTGCTTCCTATTTCTGCTGTTCTTGTCTTCAGTCCAATTCCTGTTATGCTTTATGTTTGGCGCTGTACGCATGTATCTCCATTCTCTTTCAATGATGTACATAAATTTCCCATCGTTATTACTTAGTTTGGGCGTTCTCTTTTTTTTTTCTTGCATGTGTCTCTGGGCGGGTGCGAACAGGACGAGGTGTGCGGCGTGTCCCGCAAACGGACGCCCACCCGCAGCGACGCCCGTGGCTACCACCACGCACCCGCTTTTTTCCTCACCCTCCGCTCTCTCTCTCTCTCTCTCGCCGCACCTACATCGCAGCCGGTCTCTCCCTCCTCTGCGGACGCACACCGACGGCGAGAGGGTGAAGGGAAAGAGCACGAAAGAAAAAATGCTCAGCAACGCGAATGACGGAGTGAAGAGCAAAAAATAAGGCAGTTGAATCCGCGGGTATGCAACACTGAGGCGTTAATAAAGTGCCTCGACTTACACGAGCCATGAAGCCCTTTCTCATCCCTCGCTTGTTTGGTTCGCCACATGTATTTCTTGGCAAGGAAGGGTGCGAGGTGGGCGGAGGGAATTGAGGGTGATGTATTTGTGTGTGTGTGTGTGTTTTTTTCATGCTTTTCCTCCCTCGGCAGCCCGGACCCGCCTCTATTATTGTTATTGTTCTGCTTTCTACTTACCCTGGTGTTTTTATTTGCGTCTCTTCTTCCTTCTGCCCGTTTCTTCCTTGCCGACTTTTTTCTTTTGCTTCTGCGTGTCTTTCTGGAGGGGCGTCTGTCAGCTGCCGCTGCGTTTCAGCCCATTTTTTTTTCTCTCCCCCCCCCCCCTCTGCCTTTTCCCGCAAAACTTTTTGTCGTTTACGTGAAAGTGTCGATTATGCTGCACTGCCCCGTCTCCTCTTCCCTCGTCGCAGGGCGCCGCATCGCCCTCGCGCTGTTTTCTCCCGTGCCGCAGCACCGCAGCCCCCCATCCCCCTCCACGTCATTTTCTCCCGGGCTTTTGACTCGTTCCCCCCGCTAGCTAGTGGCCGTAGCTGACGAGCAACCCCACGATTAGCAGCGACGCACACCGTTATTGGGCAGCTTTCGCTTCTGTACAAATATACTTCCACACGTTGGCCAGTAGAACTTATTATTGTCAGCTGTCGTTACTGTTATTTCTCTTTTTGGTTTGCTGGGAGCCTCGCCGAGCATGTCACGCAGATATCGCTATCAGCGCACACACACTTTTGCCGAGCGCCAGAAGGAGGTGTTGACCATCCGTGGCCGCTTCCCGCAGCATGTCCCGATTGTATGTGAACCCGCATCAAGTGACACGGCGCTGGGCGCTGGCGCTATCTCAGACCGCTACCGTGTGCTGCGGGACTTAGACTGTAGCAAGTTTCTCGTCCCTGGCGACGCATCCATGCAGCAGCTCATGGTTCTTCTGCGTACTCGACTGGTGCTTGAGGCGGAGCAGGCGGTCTTTTTGTTTATAGACGATACCGTCCTACCAAATAGCGCCTGTGTGGGCGACCTCTATGCGCAGAGGAAGGACACCGATGGATTCCTGTACATGACATACAGCATTGAGAGCGCCTTTGGCGGCACCTTCGTGCGGCAGAGGCGGAAGTAGCGACTGTGCTCTGAGGCGCACCGTGCTGATGGTCATAGAGGTCAGTTAGGAGTTTGTTCTTCACCGCCACGTTTGTTGAATGTTTCTTGTTGTCTCCCTCGTTGTTTTTTCTGCGGTAGTTGCTGCTTCTCATCCCCAGCTCTTCAGTCAGTTGGGCGCAGTCGTTGGCTCTCATTTCTAGCGACTGCCCCCCCCCCTTTTTTTTTTATGTTTTGTTTTATGCCACTTTGTTGGGCTGGGGCCACGCCCGACGTGTTTGGCACCTGAAGTACAAGAACACATCAGTGCCTGTGCGAATATGCCTGTGTAGGCATTTATTTGTGTGCGTGCGTGTGGGCTTTCGGGGTGGGGAGCAGGTGTAGGGGCGAAGTTGCAACCCACTCACTCCCTACCCTCTCCACTCCCCCTTCTGCGCCTATCAACGGCAGATCCACAGGCGAAAAAGAGGTGTGGGGGAACATCTATGGTGAACAAACACCACGTGCCGAGTGTCTTGTCCCTCGTTTTTTATTTTTCTTTCTTTTTGACGTTTACGTGTTGTTGCTGTTGTGTGTGTGTTTTCGCTTTGGGTGACGCCTTTTATACACACACGCATTCACAACGCACGCATCTATCCAGCCAGATGCTTGTGTGCACGTACATACACGCAACACTTGTAATAGACGTGGACCATGCAAGTATATTGCTATCGGCCCACGGCTATGAGGCATGCGTCACTATCCTTCTCCATATGTGCTTGTGTGCAGCTATGGACCTAGTAAGCTGTCAACTCTGTTTTTCCCTTGAACCCCCGTACATTCGTTTTGACGGCAGGCCAAGTCTGTGCACCCCGGCTCAAACAAGAAGGAATCAATATACACACGTGTAAACACCTCATACATACCTGGCAGGAGTGTAAGTTGGACAGGGCAGATTGGGAAGGAAAAAAAATCGTGATAGTAATTATATTCTTGCTGAAGCTAACACGTGTTGGTTAGCCGCAGCCTATGTTTTACACTGGATGCAGCTATCGAGGGGAGACGACTCCCGACGGGAAACGTTTCAACGAACAAGGGGTCTACACCTTCGCCAATGGCGACACCTACGTCGGTGCATTTAAGGACGGCCGCATGCATGGCCATGGAACCTTGTTTTTTACTGCAGAGAGAGGCGGTGGCCAATATCGTGGCGTCTGGGAGGATGGGCGCAACGTGTCGGGGGCATTCGTTTTTGCGGACGGGTTGGTTTACGGCAGCGGAGAGGATACTGCGACTGCCCATACTACTGCTGTCAACAATTCGGCGTCTGCCACAGGTAGTCGTAAGCCCGAGGTGAAGCGCGGTGTTGACGGGGGTGCTCCTCCTGGCAACGAGCCCGGCACAGCAAGGAATGCGAGGGAAAACGTGGCGGAGGAATGGCTGTACTGCCGCGAGGGAGACCGGCGGTTGTGGGCTGAGCACCTCCGCGAGGTGATGCCGGTGCTGCCAATGCAGTCCGTTTTGGGCGGTGTCCGTGTGCCGCAGTCGTCGCGCTGGGCTGTGGAGCCGGTCGTGGCGCCGAGCGTGGCGGCGGAGGCCAAGATTCCCGCAACATTTGTGCTGGGGCAGCCTCGCTCCCTGGCGGAGGTGCCGGCAGACTACTGGGAGGAGCCGCAGCAGCGCGAGGGAGTCATTGCGTCGATGGAGCTTCCGACGCCCCCATTCAGGGGGGCGCAGGCCGGCGCCGGTCGGGAGGAGACGATGGTGGACAGTGGCGACAAGCCCGCAGTAAATCTTTCACTTCGCATCATCGCCCCGCTGGAGTCGGAGGCCATGCGACGCGCCATCGCCGCCGCCGTTTCTGCTTCTGCGTCTGCCGCCAAGGCCTCACAGGAGGGAGCCCCGCCACCACAACGCCCCCCTCCCTCGTCAGATACTACGGGCCACAGTGGCGTTGGTCGTTTGCTCGCCTCTAGCGAAGCGGATGCAGTAGAAAACAAAACGGCGACTGCCGATGACGACAGCGTAGAGGCCCAGCACCGCACATCGGGAAACTTGTCCTCGCACGACGCAACTGTAGCGCCTTGTCCATCTAATAGACCTTCCTCAGCGTCGCTCACCTCGCGTGGGCCTTCGGCTTTTGAACCAAAGGATGCTGTGTGTGAAGCACTGGAAGGAGGGGCTTGCAAATTGGTTTCCGAGGCGACACAGGAAGTAGCTGCCCCATCAGCAAACATAGAAACCGTTATGGCTGCGTCCCTTGTTCAAGAACAATCTGAAACTGACGTGAAACGACAGGATGACCTCAAAGAGAACGAGCATCAGCAGCAAGAGGGTGCTTACGCTGAGGAGCAGTATGACGCACAAGCCGAGGAGCAGCATGACGCACAAGCCGAGGAGCAGCATGATGTCCACGAGCAGGATGGACAGCTGGAGGAAAGATCTGTATAAAAACGTTGAGTCTGTGAAAGGGATTGAGCGTATGCGGTCATTGAGGGGGTTTACTGTACTTCATATTGGGGTAGCAGTGAGTGCCGCACATGTATCGGAAGGCGGGAGTGCGACGCCTTGTTCAAATGTACTTAAAATTGTATTTGTTTTTCTCCACGCGCGTGTGTCTTGTAGTGGGGATGTGTCGGGGTGACGAATACCATCAATTTTGGACAGA